>NW_025852119.1:94135-254077 GCF_002878395.1 Capsicum annuum | reverse complement strand
TATGATGCGTTGAAATCACGACGAGACACTGGAATTTGACAGATTTTTTGACAATTGTAAATTGGCATGCCACCGCAATGCGGTGATGCCAAAAATCAGGAAAATTCTGTCCAACTGAAGGAAAACGACGTGGAAACCAAATCCAAGTGTGGTTATGACTTGTATACTATAAATATAATGTCCCAAACTCTATTTTAATCATCTTTGAACTCCCTATATCACTTGGGACATCATTGGAGGCTACCGAAACTTCTTAGGTTCTGTCATTCATTAATTTAGATTATTGTATGGTTTGTATCATCACTTCAAGGGATTGGATGATGAATATTTCCATTCAAGGTTAAACTCCCTTTCTGGGGTTAAGGCCAAGATCATGAATACTTTCGTTTTGAATCAATTTCATTGGATTTGGTTATCATATTTGGTTGTTTTTATATTCTTGTTTTAATTATTTTATGGATTGATCACCCGTAAAATTCATCAATTGTCAACCTTTTGATCTCAGAAGAGGGAATATGGAGATAGAACATGGTAATAAATAAAGTATGATTTTTATTCTATTATTAAATAAAGAATTTGTATTAGCATCTAGGACAGGGATGTTCTTTGATGCCTTACTTGATTCAACATAGGATGATAGCTTTAAAACACTTCATTGGATTATTACATCCCCGCTCAATGATGTAGTTGTAATGTTCATATTAGGTAAACTATTAGAGATCGAGAGACAAAGATCAGGAAATTAACCCAATGAATCAACAACAAAAATAAGTGAATTAACGAATGAAGTTCAGTAGCATAGTATGATTATTCTTAAGCTTTAACCCTAGGTTTATATCCATTGATTTTCGTAAGTCATTACTTTTCTACAATAGTTTAGTTTAGTTTTAAATTACAATTCTAAAAGTCTATTTTCTACTCTTCTCAATTGGTTAAACTATAATTGGGTAGTCGGCGAATTCAAGTCCCTGAGTTATCAATACTTGGGCTTCCTTGAAGCCACTTTACTACTTGATAAGACCACGTACACTTGCTTGTGCGCTTGGGTACTGTCAACTTTTTTAGGATTATTCTTATAATTTATGTGTTGATAATGACATAAATGAGCATTTCTGTGTTCAATTATGTGTTTACAATGTTTAATGGTGGTTTCACATGGGTTTTGATTCAAATTGATTATTTAGAAGTCAACCGAGAAAAATAGTGTAACTAGCTTGAGCTGGTGTTTTTCTAGTCTATTATGTTGGGCTCTAATGTGTTTTAATGAGTTAATAAGGTTTTTATTATGTTTTTATATGTGAAGGAACTTATTTTTAATATTCAAGGGTCAATTTTATACGAAATAAACAAGGGAACACGAAATCACACCCCAAAACCGTCCACAAATCACAACAAATCGTGGACCAAATGGGGACGTCTCTTGGATTCACTATCTAGAATAAGAAAGAAGATGATATAAGGTTTTAATACACCAAAACACCCATCCAACATCAATTTTAGAAACACAATATGAAGCTCCACAATATTACAATAGCAACAAGAACAAACGGGTTACGTTAACAACACAAGAAACCAAAATTAAAACAAGATACAAGATAGGTAATTAGACAAGTGTTGATGTAGTGTTAACAACCCAAGAGAATATTCCACTCTTGTAACTTTAAAACTTCACACAAAAAACACCTAAATCTTACAATTGAAACAAGAGAGGCATCCACCACCCAAGCACCAACGTATAAAAAGCAAAATACAACACATAAAAGAATCCACCCTTGTGCTATGCCCTAGTTTTAATTAGACTCTCTCTCACTCTAAGAGAAGTATTCTTCAATAATAATGATCAACTAAAGAAATAAACCCTACAATGTTCTATTTATACTATATTACAATAATAGACAAAATGACAAAAGGGCCCTTTAGTGACTAGTCTTCAAAAATACTCAAAAGTATCATGATCATGATCATACTTGTATCATCCTCTCCGTCTTTAGAGAAATTTTCCCACAAATTCATAATGTCACCTCTTTTACAAAGGCACTTCACAATCTCCTTCACACGGCCACATATCTTCTACTTCTTCCTCGCCTTGCATTTTAACCTCTTTTTGCTCTCCATCTTGAGGCTTGCCATCAACCATAGCTGATTTAATTACTACTTCTTCCCCAAGATAGTACAATTTTTCCTTTCTTAGGATTAAGTTCCTCTGGTTTGGGCACTCACTAGCCTTGTTCCCCCACCCTTGGCCTTTGAGGTATTGAAATCCCTTGGGATTGGAAGTAGAATTCAATTTACCTTCATACCTTGGAGGATGTTTTTGGAAAACCTTGGTGTCCTCGGGTTGGGTAGCCATGAATGAGTTATCTTTGAGCTCCCTCTCAACCTCTAAAGCCACATAGAAGATGCCATATATGGTGTCAAATTTGTGAAGCATCATGCGAGTGGAGATGTCCTTGTTTAACCCAACCTTGAAGCGTACAATGTCATGACTTACTTGCTCGCCTATGTGGTCAAGTTTCAACATCAACTATTGAAATTCATCGCAGTAAGCCATGAAACTCTTGTTCCCTTGCCTCAAATTGTATAATTTAGCAAGGAGTTCATGCCTATAAGTCTTGAGAAAGTACCTTTGTCGCATAAGGTTCTTCAATCGAAACCAAGGAGGTGGTTATCCCCCAATCATCTCATTCCTAAATCGTTTAACATACTACCGCTATGTATTAACATAACCTTCGAAGAGAGCTATAACATAACAAATTTTTTCTTCTCCGATGAGATCATTAAGTTGTAAGATCTTTTTACAAGATGACTCCCATGCAAGGTAGGCATCAGGATCAATCTCTGCTTGTAAAATGGGAAGGCTCACTTTGATGGAATTGAGACCTACATCTCGATTTGGGTGGCCATCTCTCACCTCTCCGCCTAACTCCCCATGTCTACACCTCATTCTTTCTTCCCTCAAGTAAAAATGATCATACGGACCATAACAATCGTGTTGTCCTCCCCTACCATAGCCCTAAACATGAATGGGTCTATTTGGGTTAAGTGGAGGTTGTAGTGGTGGGCTTGGATTTTGATAGTGAGGTCTTTGGTCAAGTGGAGTTTGGATGGAGGGGTTCGGGTTTGGTGATGGTATTTGGGTTCCAAGCCCTTCTTGTTGGACTTGGTGGAGTGGAGGATGGATTGGTCTATCTTGTTCTTGGCTTTGGAAGTAAGGATTGATTTTATTTATGTCAATTGGTGTATATTTCATTCAGTTCAAATTCTCGGGAGTATTAGTTGGGGAAATGTTTTGAGACGTAGAAGGTCTACTCCTTTGGCTTTCCACATGTTCTAATCTCCCTATCATTTACGCCATATCCGTATATAATTTCCTAGGACCCACATTTAACCTAGCCACATCTCGGGACATAGTTTCAAGGCGAGCCAAAATGAGATTGATGGCATTATTATCCATTGTTTGAGCATTTGAAGCCTCGGGTTTCATTGTGGTGGTATTGAAAATAACCCTTCAAGTTATGGTCCAATCAAGATACAAAATTATTTTGAAATATCATACACAATAATACAATACAAAACCTACAACACAAAACACACGTTATTTCAAAACAACCTCCCACAATGAGATCCCACCTTCAAGTTTCTTCAAACTCAAGCTCAACATTGCTGGATGGCTCAAATAAGCTTCAATTTAGCTCAAATTCGAACCCTATAATCCTATAGTGTTAGAGAACACAAATCTAACACTACAAGCACAAGAAAAACGTAAATCAAAAACTCAAAATTTGACCTAGGGTCAAAAATGGGGGTAGTATATTTTTGGGGGGATATTCGATTTTGGCACTTCAATTTTGTTGGGATTTTCAATTTCTATACTCTAATAGTGTCAACACACAAAAATAAAGTTTTTTGAAAGACCCTAAAAACGTGAACAGTAACTCTTTTTTTGAAGATAAAAACCCAAGATTGATTTTGTTGGAAGAAAATCAAACCTTGCTTTGACACCAAATGATATGGAACAAACAAGGGAACACAAAATCAGACCCCAAAATAGTCCACAAATCACAACAAATCATGGACCAAATGGGGATCTCTCTCGGATTCACTATCTAGAACAAGAAAAAAGAGGATACAAGGTGTTAATGCACCAAAACACCCAGCCAACAACAAGTTTAGCAACAAAAGATGAAGCTCAACAATATTACAATAGCAATAAGAACAAACGGGTTACATTAACAACACAAGAAGCTGAAACTAAAACAAGATACAAGATAGGTAGTTAGACAAGTTTTGATGTAGTCTTAACAACCCAAGAGCATATTCCACTCTTGGACCTTTAAATATTCACACAAAAAACACCTAACTCTTACAATTGACACAAGAAAGGCGTCCACCACCCAAGCACCTACGTATCAAGCAAAATGCAACACAGAAGAGAATCCACCCTTATGTTATGTCCTAATTTCAATTGGAATCTCTCTCACTCTAAGAGAAGTATTCTTCAATAATAATGATAAACTAAAGAAATAAACCCTACAATGTTCTATTTATACTACATTACAATAATAGACAAAATGACAAAAGGGTCTTTATTGAATAGTCTTAAAAAATACTCAGAAGTACCATGATCATGGTCATACTTGTATCACAAGTTCATCAAGACAAGAGTCAAAAAAATAAGTTCAAGCTCAATGAGAATTTAGCCTATGCTTAACTCATGTTTTTAGTTCATCATTGAGGATGTTGTGTTGTTTTGAGCTCTAAAATTTTGTGTTTAATGCTATACGATGCTTGGTGAATGGATTATGATTATCTATGAAGGATATACAAGCTTTAAATGAAGTGGAAACAACTCAAAAAGACTTGGAATAGTTCAAAAAAATCACAATACAAAAATTGACGTAATTTAGACCCCTGAAATTTAAGATGAACATTTGACTTGTAGGAGAGTCCAATATATAAGGACAAAACACCACTATATTTAGAGTAGGACCAGATTATTGAATATATGGAATGTTTAGCTTATAATTGGGTTTAAAGAGGCTTTGTGATGCGTTGAAATCATGATGAGACACTAGAATTTGACAAATGTTTTGACATTTATGAATTGGCATGTCACCGCGACGCGGTGATGCACAAAATTGGGAAATTCTACCCAGCTGAGGGAAAACAACATGAAAACCTAATCCAAGTCAGTTTATGACTTGTATACTATTAAAATAACGTTCCAAACTTTGTTTTAATCATCTTGGAAGAGCCTAGATCCCTTGGGACATCATTGGAGGCTTCAAAAACTTCTTTTTAGGTTTTATCATCCTTAAATTTAGTTTTTTTTTATGATTTGTATCATCATTCCAAGAGATTGGATGCTGAATATTTTCATTCAAGGCTAAACCCTCTTTTCTAGGTTAAAGACAAAAAGATGATTATTATTATTTTGGATTAATTTCATTTAATTTGCATATCATTTTTGGTTCATTGTTTATTCTTGTTTTAATTATTTTATGGATTCATCACCCATAAGATACATATATTTTTGACCTGTTGATGTCAGGAGAGGGAATAGGGAGATTGAACATGGGAATAAATAAAGTTTGGATTTTAATTCTTTTATAAAATAAAGAATTGAACGTAGCATCTAGGACAGGGATGTATTTAGATGCCTAACTTGATTTAAATGTAGGATGATAGATTTAATTAACTTTATTGGAATATTGCATTTCCGCTCAATGATGTAGTTGTAATGTCCATATTAGGTAAAAGATTAAAGGTAGAGAAACCATGATCATGCAATTAACTCTATGAATCAACAACCAAGATAAGCAAGTTGATGAATGAAGGTCAACACATAGTATGATTGTTCGAAGTTCTTTAACCCTGGGCTTTTATCCATTGATTATCCCAAGACTTTTATTTTTATTTATTGTTTATTTTATTTTTAATTTCCAATTCTAAAACCCTATTTACTACTCTTCTCAATTGGTTAACCTAGAAATAGATAGTCGGCGAATGCAAGTCCCTAAGAGATAGATACTTGGGCTTCCTTGAATTATTTTGGTCTTGCGGAGTCCATTCTTGAGGTTAAGATATTTTGAAGTAGGATTCTTGAGCTTTCAATTGACTATAAATGCTTAGTGTTGTAAACTTGCATTCCGTGTAATCATTGTAGTGCTAGCTTGAATTTCATGTATGTAGAAGAAGTGTGGAGTCTCTTCAGCTGATGGAGTTTATAGTTAAAAGTTTTTCAAGGATGAACAAGGCTTTAAGTGTGGGGTATTGATGTTGGATGTATTTATGTATTCTAGTGTTACTATTCTAGCCTTTTTAGCCTTGTTTTGAGGATGATTCTTATGCTATATCTGTTGATAATGATAAAAATAAGCATTTATGTGTCCAAGTATGTGTTTACAATGTTTAGTGGTGTTTCCAAACAAGTTTTGATTTAATTTGGGCATTTAAAATTCACGAAAAAACTAGTGTTACTACCTTGACCTAGGTGTTTGTGTAGTCTCTTTTGTTGGGTTCTAATGTGTTTTAATGAGTAAATAAGGTTTTTATTATGTATTTATATGTGAAACAACTTATTTATAATTCTCAATGGTCAATTGGATCAAGAAAAGAGTCAAAAAAATAAGCTTAAGCTTAATGATAATTTACCCTATGCTTAGCTCATGTTTCTAGTTCACCATTGAGGATGTTGTGTTGGTTTGAGCTCTAAATTGTTGTTTTTAATGATATAGGAGGAGTTTTTTAATGAATTATTATGATATATGAAGAATATACAAGTTTCAAATGAAGTGGAAACAACTCAAAAAGGCTCGGAATGTCTCAACGAATGCAAAATACAAACATTAACGATATTTGGACCCCTGAAAAGTATGAGGCATGTGTGGACTATAAAAGTGGCCAATGGATGTGTACAAAACATTAATAGATTCAAAAGAGGCCCAAGTTTTTGACCTATTAGTTTGTGTATCTTTTAATTGGGTTTAAGGAGGCTCTGTGACGCGTTAAAATCGCGATAAGCTACTGGAACTTGACACATTTTTTGACAATTGTCAACTGGCATGTCACCGCAACGCAGTGATGCCCAAATTGGGATAATTTTTCCCATCTGAAGAAAAACAACATGAAAACCCCATCCAAGTCAATTTATGACTTGTATACTATAAATATAATGTCCCAAACTCCGTTTTAATCATCTTCGAACACCCTAGATCACTTGGGACATCATTGGAGGCTACCACAACTTCTTTTTAGGTTTTATGATTCTTTAATTTAGTTTCTTTCATGGTTTGTATCATCAATCCAAGGAATTGGATGATGAATTTTTCTATTAAAGTCCAAAACTCCTTTTTCGGGGTTAAGGCCAAGATCATGAATACTTTCATTTTGAATTAAGTTTGTTTGATTTGCTTATCATTATGGTTATTTATTTATTCTTAATTTAACTATTTTAAGGATTAGCTACCCAATGAATACAATTTAATCTCAGGAGAGGGAATATGGAGATAGAACATGGAAATAAATAAAGTATGGTTCTTGTTTCTTTATAAAATAAGGAATATAATTTAGCACGTAGGACAGGGATGTACTTAGGAGCCTTACTTGATTCAAATGTAGGATGATAGCTTTAATACAATTAATTGGATTATTACATCCCTGCTCAATGATGTAGTTGTAATGTCCAAATTAGGTAAACTATTAGAGGTTAGGTGACCATTATCATGCAATTAACCCTCCAAAATTTGGAAATTCCCTGATTACGACGCTAAAAACTTGACATCGGCCAAGCGAACACGCAAGTGTATGTGATTTTATCAAGTAGTAAAGTGGCCTAATGAAAGTCAAGTATCTATCCCATAGAAACTTGATCTAACAACTATTATATTCTAGTTCACAATATAGATTCAACTGGTTCAAGCGTAACCAAAAAGAGAGTCTTGAAAATTTTAACTAGGAATTATATAAAATAATGCGTAAATAAAATTCTTGGAACAATCAATCGGAGAAAACCCAGGGTTGAAGAAACTTGAATAGTGATACTATGTTATTGAATTTCATTCGTTAACTTGCTTATCTTTGTTGTTGATTCGTAAGGTTAATTGCATGATCATGGTCTCTCGACCTCTAATCCTTTACCTAATTTGGACCTTACAACTGTATCGGTGAGTGGGGATGTAATAATCCAATTAAATGTATTAAAGCTATCATCCTATATTTGAATCAAGTAAGGCTCCTAAGTTCATCCATGTCCTAGGTTCTAAGTATAGTTCTTTATTTTATAAAAGAATAAAAATCCAAACTTTGTTTATTCCTATGTTCTATCTCTCTATTCGCTCTTCTGAGATCAAAAGGTTGACAATTGATGTATTCAAAGGGTAGCTAATCATTAAAATAATTAAAGTAAGAATAAACAAACAACCATAATGATAAGCAAATCAAACCAACTTAATTGAAAATGAAAGTAGTCATGATCTTGGCCTTAACCCCGGATAGGGAGTTTTAGCCTTTAACGAAAATATTCATCATCAAATCCCTTGGATTGATGATAAAAAACCATACAAAAAACTAAATCAAAGAATGATAAAATCTAAACAGAAGTTTTGTAGACTTCAATGATGTACCATGTGATCTAGGGTATCCCAAGATATTTAAAATGGATTTTTGGATGTTATATTTATAGTATACAAGTCGTAACCCCACTTGGATTAGGTTTCCACGTTGTTTTACTTCAGCTGGGAAGAATTATCCTAAATTTTGGCATCATTGCATCGCGATGACATGCTAGTTCAAAATTTTCAAAAATCTATCAAAATCTAGTGTCTCATTGCGATTTCACCGTATCACAGAGCCTCTTTAAACCTGTCAAAATCCAGTGTCGCATTGCAATTTTTCAACATCATGGAGCCTCCTTAAACCCCATTATAAGCTACACGTTCTAGTTAATCAAAAACAGGGGTCTCTTTTGAATCCAGTGGAATTTTTCATGCATCCATTTGACACTCCTAGAGTCCACACGCTCTCCTTACATTTCAGCGGTCCAAACTGCAACCAGCTTACGTCTTGTACTTCCGTAGTCATTTTCTGGCCTTTTTGAGTAGTTTCCACTTGATTTGAAGCTTGTATATTCTTCAAATATCATCATAATTCATTAAAAAGTCTCCTATTAGATAAAATGCAACAATTTAAAGCTCAAAATAACAAAAATTCCTTAACGGTGAACTAGAAACACGAGTTAAGCACAGGGTAAATTCTCATTAAGCTTAAGCTTATTGTTTTTATTCTTGTCTTTATACGATTGACCCTTGAACATTATAACTACGTTGTTTCACATATAAATAGATAATAACAATCTTACTAACTCCTTGAAAAACATTAGATCCCAACACAATAGACTACGAAAACACGTAACTCAATCTAGTTACACTAGTTTTCTCGGTTGAACTATAAATGCTCAAATTGAATCAAAACTCATGTGAAAACACCATTAAACATTGTAATACCTACTTGGGCAATTAAATGCTAATTTATATCATGATTAACACATATAGAATAAGAATCATCCTCAAAACATGGTGAAATAGGCTAGAATAGTAGCGCTAAAATGCATAACTACACCCAACATCACCACCCCACACTTAAATTCTTATTCATCCTCGAACAAATCTTAACAATAAACACCATGAGTTGAAGAGACTCCACACTTCTACTACATGTAAGAAATTTAAGCTAGCACTACAATGACTACATGGAATGCAAGTTTACAACATTATGCAAGTTATACACAATTGAAAGCTCATGAACACTACTCGAAAACATCCTAGCCTCAAGAATTGACTAACATAGTTGACAAACTCATGATTATAATTTAATAAAAGACATCATACAAATCACCCATATTCATCAAATATGTGACATCACAATAAGAGAGTTACCCATAATCACTCACATAAAAGCATTTCGTAACACGACAAAATCAAATTACACTCACTCTCACAAAGAATTTACCAATTACACACAATAACCCATAGGCTTGCCCTTAGTGCAGTTCTCCACTAATATTGTAATGATGAACTTAAGATCAATTAGGTCTTTTTTTGGGTTTTAATTTAGGCTAAAGGACGGGTAGAAACTATTTGTGAATAGTGACTAATCTCTCTAAGCGTTTTAATGCACTACATTATACATTTAAAATCAATCTCCAACAACCAAATTACACCATTTTTGTCTACCACATTTTTTTATTTTTCCACATATCTTTTAAGCATTTTCACAAACACATGGTGGGCGTATTGTCTATTCCTTTAAGATTCAATTTCTTTTTCTTTTTCATAATTATGGGAATATTTCTGACACCATTTATATCACTCCCAACCACAACACATAAAATATAAGCACCAATAACTATTACCTTGGGGCATCAATTTCACCTTTTTCTTCTTCAATTTCTCAAACTCCTTACTAAATCAATATTTTTTTGTTAAAAGACTTAGGAGATTTTTGGATTAAATTATGGTCTATCAAAGAAGGGGATTAAGCTACATATGAGGCTATCAAAGAAAAAGCTAAAGGCTCAATGGGGGTTAACTAGTATAATGCACAAAGGGTAGGACAAATAGAAGGTATAAAACAAGGCTATCAAAGAAATGCCTAAACCATCTCCTATGCCCACATTCTTTATTTCGCTTCACACACACACCAGGTAAGTTCTAGACATCACATGCAACTAGGAATATACAAAATTCTTACACGCACATGGCACATGCTCAACTCAATAGAATTATCATAGACTCCTAACCAAACAATAGCACCAATTTAATTTTAAGCAAACAAATACAAGATTCACATATATGAGCCTAAGAGTTTTAAAAATAACAATTCAAGTAATCAACATGCTTTTATAAACAAACCCACTTGCACCATGTAATCAAAGATAGCACCAATAAGAATATCTTACACAAGAAAATTTAAAATTGAGCCAAAATTTGAGAATTTCCCCTCCAAGTAATCTAGGGGTCCCCGACAATGGCGTGAAAAAATTGATAGCCCCCAAGTGCACACACAAGTGTACATATTCTTATCAAGTAGTAAAGTGGATTCAAGGAATCCCAAGTATTGATCTCTCAAGTACTTGAATTCGTCGACTATCCAATTCTAGTTTTACCAGTTGAGGAGAGTAGCAAATAGACTTTTAGAATTGTAATTTAAAAATAAACTAAACTAATGTAGAAAATAAATGTATTAGGACAATGAATGGATAGAAACCTAGGGTTAAATATTAAGAACAATCATACTATGCTATTGAACTTCATTTGTTAATTTACTTATCTTCATTGTTGATTGGTAGGGTTAATGGCATGATCATGGTCTTCAGACCTCTAATCGTTTTCCTAATATTTACATTACAACTACATTGTTGAGCGGGGATGTAATAATCCAATTAAGCGTTTTAAAGCTATCATCCTGCGTTTAATTAAGGCATCTTAGTACATCCCTGTCCTAGACACTAATTCAAATTCTTCATTTAATATAAGAATAAAAATCATAGTTTATTTATTCTTATGTTCTATCTCCCTATTTCCTCTTTCAAGATCAAAAGTTTACCAATTGATGTATTTTACGTGTGATCAATCCATAAAATAATTAAAATAAGAATAAGCAAATAACCAAATATGATAAGAAAATCCAATGAAATTAATTTAAAATGAAAGTATTCATGATCTTGTCCTTAACCCCAGAAAGGGAGTTTAGCCTTGAATCAAAATATTCATCATCCAATTCCTTGTAGTGATGATACAAACCATACAAAAAACTAAATTAAAGAATGATAAAATCTAAGAAGTTGTGGTATCCTTCAATGATGTCCCAAGTGATCCAGGGTGTTTCAAGATGATTAAAACATAGTTTGGGATGTTATATTTATAGTATAGTAGTCATAACCCCACTTGGATTAGGTTTCACGTCGTTTTCCTTCAGTTGGGCAGAATTATTCCGATTTTGGGCATCGCCACATCACGGTGACATACCAATTCACAATTGTCAAAAAATCTGTCAAATTCTAGTGTCTCATTGCAATTTCAACGAGTCACGAAAACTTCTTAAACCCCATTATAAGATACACGCTCCGTATAATCAATATTTAGGCCTCTTCTGAATCCGGTGGCAATTTGAAATATAAATTGGATACTCCTAATAATAACACATGCCATATATATTTCAGGGGTCTAAATTGCATTAATTTTTGTATTATTCTTTCGTGAGCCATTCCGAGCCTTTTTGAGTTGTTTCCACTTTATTTGAAGCTTGTTTATCATTCATATATCATAATAATTCATTCACCAAGAATCCTAAAGTATTAAACAAAACAATTTAGAGCTCAAAACAACACAACATCCAAGATGGTGAATCAAAAACATGAGCTAAGCATAGGTTAATTTCACTTTGATATCTAACTTATTGTTTTGACCCTTGGCTTGATCCAATTGACACTTGAACATTATCAACAAGTTGTTTCACATATTAATACATACTAACAACCTCAGGAATTCATTAAAACACATTATAACCCAACACAAGAGACTAGACAACACCTAGCATAAGCTAATCACACTAGTTTTCTCGGTTGAACTCTAAATGGTCAAATTGAATCAAAACTTGTGTGGAAACACCATTAAACATTGGAAAAACATACTTGGACACATATATGATCATTTGTATTATTATAAACATGTATAGCATAAGAATCACCCTCAAAACTAAGAATACTTGAGTGGAAAATAGATGCTAAATTTCTTTTTGTATTTCTGTGTGTTCTGTCTTCTGTTGCTGTTGTACATTTATACAAAAGGAAAACCTAATGAGCTAGCTGTACATTGACACAAAAGAAAAACCTAACAAGAAAGTAAACTTATTGACCAAGAAAAACTAATGGACTGTACAACCTTAATTATTTCTACTTTAACAAACATAGAAAAATAGAGAAACTCTTTATAAGTTAGCCCAATTCTAAAAGATGAAAATCAAGTAATTCAGCCCGAGTGCAGTTGAACACATGATCCAAATACAGCTTTAGTGTGTATCTATCTCCTTTGTTTTTTTCTACGTGGAAGTAAAATCATTTTTTTTGGCAATATCCCCTCTAAAGTTGATAGCCAGAGATCGGACACTCAACTTGTGCAAAAGAAACCTGTTAAGTGGCCCTGCTAGAGCTTTGGTAAATAAGACAGCTAATTGAGATGAAAAAGGAACAAAAGATAATAAAATCAACCCATTAAGAAGTTTTTCCCGAACGAAATGGCAATCAAGCTTAATGTGCTTGGTTTGTTAGTGAAAAATAGGATTCTTGTCAATAGGTATTGTGGCCTGACTGTTACAATTAATGGAAACTGGAAATGAAGGAATTACAGACAAATCTAGAAGGTGATGAATGACCTAGGTGATTTCAGTGACAAGGTGGTGCATAGACCTGTACTCAGCATTTGCGGATGAAAGATCTACTGTGGGCTACTTTTTTTATTTCTAAGAGATACGACAACCCAAAAACTTAAAAAAACCACTAAAAAATTGATGAGAATCAGAACAAGCAGCCCAGTCTAAATCGCAAAATACTTGAATTTAGAATAAAGGATCTGGAGATAAGAAGATCCCTACACTTGGATCTTTATTCAGATATCTCAAGGCATGATAAGAAACTTGAAGGTGACCAGAATAAGGATTTTGCATATACTAACTAAGATATTGGACTGCATAAGCAAGGTCAGGTCGAGTATTTTTTAAAAATTTAGTTTTCTCGAAAGCCATCAATAAAATGTCTGATCAATGAGAGGCTTAATAGAGGTGGAGGAAAGCTTAAGACTTGGATCCAATAGAGTAGACATAAGATGCAATCCTAAACAATCAAACTTGGTGAGGAGCTCTATTGCAAATATTTTTTGGGTAATGATCATTCCAACATTCTCTCACACAAATTCCATTCCCAAAAAGTAATGTGCCTCACCTAAAACTTTGATCTTGCATTCTAAATTTAACAATTTTTTAATCTTACATATTTCTTCAGTATTATTGCCAGTGATTAATATGTCATCGACATATAATACTAAAAGTGTAATGAGGTTCCCTGTTACCTTAAAGAATAGGGAGTAGTCGCTGAGTGAAGAATGGGACCCTCGAGTGTTCAATACAGAAGACAACCGAGCATACCATTGGTAGGAAGCCTGTTTCAATCCATACAATGATTTACGAAGACAACACACATGATTTGAAGAAGGAGGTACTAAACCGAGAGAAAACTTTATCTATAATTCCTCATCAAGATCTCCATGGAGAAATGCATTGTTTACATCAAGCTAATAAATTTTCCAAGCTTTCTTTACAACAACTAATAAAAGACACCTGAATGTAGTGATTTTTACTACGGGGAAAAAAGTCTTTGTTAAATCAATGCCTCATCTTTGTTAATCCCCTCGGATCACTAATTAAGCCTTTAATCTTTAGAAAGAACCATAAGATTTCAATTTTACTCTGTACACCCATTCACAAGGTAATGCCTTCATCCCCTGAGGTAATTCACCAATATCCCAAGTTTTGTTAGAATATAATGCGTCAAATTCTTTAGCTATAGCAGTGGTCCAACCAGTATGCATAATAGCTTGTGCATATGATGATGGTTCAGTGATTTGACAAATAGAATTTATGAGAACTTGATTTAGGTTCTGTTAAGGCAGAAAAAAAAGTTGAATATAAAAGAGAAAGGGTAGATTAGAAGAAAACATAGAATAAGCTATTGTACAAATATAATATGACAAGTACTTGGGCTTTTGATGTTTTTTATGTGATTTTTGCAGGAAGGTATCTTGTTCAGAAGGTAACACTATAGAACCTAATGGATAGCTAGGAAAAGATTGATCAGGAGTAGGAGGTAAATCAGAAACACTTCTAGGATTGCGATAAATTTGTCGTGTTGACTCTTTAGACAAGTATGTATCATTATCCGAAACAAGAAAAGCTTATGGGAAAAGCATGGACTGGGATTAGGTTGAGAAAAAGGAAAAACAACTTCCACAAACTTGACATCCCTCGAAACTGGGACTTGATATGTTTGGAGAACAAGAACCTTGTACGCTTTTTTGCAAAAGAATAACCTAGGGAAAACCCAGGAAGGGCCCTAAGACTAAACTTTTCCCTATTTCTAGAAAGAGTAGAAATGAAACACAAAAAAGGCTTTTAGACAGAGAAATTAGGAATATTTTTGAATAAGACCTGGTACAAAGATTTTTTTTAAGAACAAAAGATGATAATCTTTAATCAAATGAGTGGCAGTGAGCAAGCAATCACCCCAGAACCTGTAAGGAGCATAAGATTAAAACAACAAGGCCCTATATGTTTCTAACAAGTGTTTATGCTTTCTTTCAACCACACCATTTTGTTGTGGTGTAGCTGTACAAGTGGTTTAGTGTAAAATACCTTTCGATTGAAAAAAATTTATTTGTACCTCTCCTGTTCCCAAATCAAATAAATTATCTGATCTCACAACTTTGATTTTTGTGGAAAATTGTTGTTCGATAAGAGATATAAAGGTTTGTAGAGTAGGAAACACACTTGACTTGGTGCAAATAAGAATGGTCCAAGTACATCTTGAGAAGTCATCTACAATTGTCAAGAAATATTTTTCTCCTCTGTAAGCGGGAGTCTTATAAGGTCCCCAAGTGTCAGTGTATTAACTCAAAACAACCTTTAGTAATGATGGAACTAGTCAGGAAAGAGGGTTTGGTTTGTCTGTCCATGGGACAAATAGAACAAGGAAAATTTACTTTATCGGTTTTATTAAATTGAAATTTCTTGATGTTTTCTATCTAATGAAAAGGCAAATGACCTAATCTATTATGCCGTAGAAGCGATAAAGTTGAAACCAAAAAAGCTGGAACAATTTTATTAATTACTTAATTGGAATATTAAGTACAATCAGCTTTAACAGGACTAATTGGCTCATGACATACAGGAATTTAAAGACACTGGACTAGAAATTAAAGATGCTGGATTAGCAAACTTCTGAGAAATCAACTCCATATAGGGTGTGTTATCCTTTATCACAAATAGACCAGTTGCAATATCACTTAGTACCTGTTTATTCTTAAAAAAAAGGGCTTGTATAGAACAATTTGTTTTAGAAAAAATATGATTGCAATCAAATGATTACATAACTGAGAAACTGATAACATGTTATGTATGAATGCAGGAACAAGAAGGACATGATGAAGTTCAAAATCTGGAGTTAAATGTAGACTACCTATATACTCTAATTTAACCTTGAATGAGTTTGGTAAAGTGACTAAACTACGAGAAGGCAGAGGTAATATGTTTTGCAATAGAGAGTTGTCAAAGGTCATGAGTTGTGAAGCGCCAGAGCCTATAATCCAGGTATGGTACATTGTTTTGAAAAAAAAGTAAATACATGACAAGCTATATGCATACCAGCTAGATTAACACTAGTACAAGACTTAAAAGGTGATTTTATAGAACCTGTTTGAACATCTTGAAACATTTGCACCAATTTGTCACAGTGTTCTTTGAAAAAAACTTAGTTGATAAGGAGACTAGGTATAGTATTTTCTCTATTGCCTTCTTTCTTAAAAACCGTATTAGCATGATAGTTAGCAGAATTTCCTTTCTGTGCCTTGTTAAACTTGAAGTGTGCAGATACCCAACAAGTTTATAACAAACATCCTTGGTGAGACTAGATTTTTTGTAGTATTTGCAAAAAGATCTATCTTCTTAGTTTCTGTGTTTCCTGATGGATTAGCACCCCTGTAATCATTTATACTCCTAGATGGAGTCCATTTTTGTCCAGAAGTCATGAAAGTAGAAGATTCAATAGGAATACTATCATTAGAATGTACTTCCCTTTGTGGATCTTCATGTAATATGATAGAATTAGCTTGGGCAGTACTAGGAAGAGGCTTCATAATAATTAAGTTTCCTTTTATGCTAGTAAATGCATCATTAAGACACATTAAAAGAATTATTATTTGTTGGTCTTCATTCATTTTGATATTTTGAATTTTGGATCCACAGTCACAGGTATATTTACATAACATAAAAGTATTCAGGCAGTTGGTCCTAGATTCTTTCAAGTTTGGTAAAAATAGATTGCTACATCATGAGTACCTTGGCTGATGTTATTGAGCTCCCTTTGTAGTTGAAAAAGCCTTACTCCGTCTTCCTATCCATAGAGATCCTCAAGATCAATCCAAAGCTCCCTAGCTATCTATGAGTAGATCACACTTTCAGAGACATCCCTACTAAGGGAATTCAGCAACCAAGCAATGACCATGTCATTGTATATCTTCCACTGATCAAATAGAGGTGAATATTCAGTGGGACACTTTGCAATTCCTATTAATAAATCCAAGTTTATTTTTAGCCAAGGGAGATATGAGCACTCCCCTACGCCAGTTTCCTTAGCAGGAACCACTAAAAGTGACATTCAACAATATCATACCTGGGTTATCAGAAGCAGACAAAAAATAAGGATGGCAAGAGTCTAATAACAAAGAAGCTGTCGTGCCAGAATTTTCTTTTATTCCAGGTATTGTTGAAGATGAATTGGAAGGGGAAGTAGTCATGTTCAAAGAAGGATTTAGAATTGATTATCAAAAAAACTATATTTCTTCTTAAGGATTCTCTTGAGAAAACATGATCCGAAAATAGATGCAAAATTTCTTTTTGTATTTCTGTGTGTTCTGTCTTTTGGTACAACTATACATTTATTCAAAAGGAAAACCAAATGATGTAGCTATACATTTATACAAAAGGAAAACCTAACAAGCAAGTAAACTTAATGACCAAGAAAAACTAATGGGTTGTACAACCCTAATTATATTCTACTCTAACAAACACAGAAAAATAGAGAAACTCTTTGTTAGTTAACCCAATTCTAAAAGATAAAACTCAAGTATTTCAGCCCAAGTGCAGTTGAGCCCAAGATCCAAATATAGCTTCAGTGTGTATATATCTCCCTTGTTTCTTTCTCCATGGAAGTAACATAATTTTTTCGGCAATAAAAAACAAAGAAAAAACAACTAGAATAGTAACGCTAGAATGTATAAATACACCGAACATCACCATCCCACATTTAAAGCCTTGTTTTTCCTCAAACAACTCTTAACTATAAACACCATGACCTGAAGATACTCCACACTTCTACTATATGTATGAAATATAAGCTAGCACTACAATTACTACAAGGAATGCAATTTCAAAACACTAAGCATGTTATACACAATTGCAAGCTCAAGTATCCTACTTTCAAAACAACCTAGCCTCAATAATGGACTCCACAAGTAGCAAATCATTCATATCGTCCAATCAATGATATCATATAAATCACCCACATTCATCAAACAAGTGCCCCTCACAACAAGGGAGTTACCCATAATCACTGAAAATTATGTAATTCATAACATGATGGGTATAGGAATGAAGTTACGCTCACTCTCATAAGGAATTCACAAGTTACACATAATAAACCATAGGCTTTCCCTTAATGTAGTGCTTCACTATTAGTAGAATGTAAAGCTTAGGATCAATTAAAAGTTTTTTGGGTTGTAATGTAAGCTAAGAGATGGGTAGTAACTATTTAGAAATAGTACTAACCTCTCTAAGCGCTTTAATACACTACATTAAAGATTTAAAACCAACCTCCAACAACAAAATTACAATTTCTCATCCACCCGTACCTTTAATTTTTTTTCCCTATCTCTTTTAAGCATTTTCAAAAACACATGGTGGGCTCATTGTTTATTCCTTCAAGATTAAATTTTTCTCATTCTCTACAATCATGGAAATATTTTAGCACCATTTATAACAATCTCAACTACCACACATCAAATATAAACACCAATAACTCTTACCTTAGAGAGTCCATATCACCTTTTTCTTCATCAATTTGTCAAACTCCTTAATAAATCAATTTTTCATTAAAGCACTTAGAAGCTTTTTTTTGGATCAAATTACGGTCTATCAAAGAAGAGGATTAGGCTACATATGAGGCTACCAAATAAAATAAGCTAAAGTATCTATGGGAGTTAACTATAATAATGCACAAAGGGTAGGACAAATAGAAGGTATAAACTAAGGCTATCAAAGAAATGCCTATATCATCTCCTAAACCCAAACTCTTTAATTTGCTTTACACATACACCAGCCAAGTTATAGACAACACATGTAATAAGAAATATACAAAAATAGCTCACACACACATGGCACATGCTCAACTCACTAGGATTATAATAGACTCAAAACCAAACAATAATATGAATTCAAAAATAAGCCAACAAATATAAGAGTCACAAACATGAGCCTAAGGGTCTAGAAAATAGTAATTCACCCAATCAACATGCTTCTACCAAACAAAAGACTTGCACCATACAATCAAAAATAGAACCAACAAGAATATCTCACTTATTTCTATCCTAAAAATTTTTAAATTGAGCCAAAATTTGGGAGTTTCCCCACCCCGCACTTAAAAATATACTTTGTCCCTAGAGTGAATTTAAAGGTAAGAAATAGAAATACTACCTGAGGCCTCTAAGCCTAGGTAATAGCATCTTTATATATAAAGGAGGATCCATGGGACCCCACACTCAGTCTTTACCATGCTTCAAGCTCAAGTTTATAGTTTTCAGACTCCCTATTAACCTGTGACTCAACCAAAAACAAACAACAACGTGCAGTAAATAATAAAGAAAGAAAAACTAAAAATAAAACATTCCTTAGCTTGGGTTTCCTCTGAAGAAGTGCCTGATTTAGTGTCACAGCATGACCTAATCAACTTTTTTCTCCACTTTAAGGATATGAATTCCCCCTCTAATTTCGCACTCATCTTTTTGCCTCACTTATAGGGTGATGGTACAAGGATTAAAGAACTGAGTAATTGATGATTCATGGTAAACCACTCGGCCTTGACGTGAGATGTGTTTGTATATTGCTTATCCAATGTAAAATCCAGAATATAGGATTCTTATTCCTCATCTTCACACTTTTCAGTATTTTAAATGATTCCACAGACAAGATGTCATCTAATCATAATGTAGAAAAGTTCTTTGAATGAGGCCCAACAAATCCTACTTCAAAATTTACACAATCTTCAACACCCTCACTTTTATTCGCCTTCTCTATTTCAGTCTCAAAAGAAAGATGACAATTGAGTGGCTGCGATTCTTGTGTTTGTTCCACAGATTTGCTAAATATCCTCCTCATATTTTTCTTTGCTTATCACTTGTAGACATGGTGGCAGTAGTATATTCTCAACCTGTTAAACAACTTTACTTTTCGAGTACTCAAACTTCCTTTAATTATCAACAACTTTCTCTACAACTAGTTGGGGAGTCAAATCTACATCTATCTCTAACTTATTATTAAATTGCTCTACAGTCTCCCGATAGTGCTTCAAGTCTACCAAGAACTGAACTTGAGATGCTTAAAGTTATTTCATCATCTCTTTCAAGTTGCAAGTTTGAGTTGTGGGTTCATGTTTCATTATTGCTGCTGAAACTGCTATTGGTTATTCTATGATTGAATTTATGATTGATTCCACCCCGTTCTATTGTAGTAGTTTATATAATTTTGCTTTTCAATATAGCCCATAAATAATTCAAAATCGGGATTGACAGCACACATAGATGTGGTTGACCACTTTGACCACAAAACAAACACCAAGTTGTAGTCTATTCCACAGATAGAACAACATCTGCAGCATATTCGGAAGGTCCCATCCGTGCACTTCCATCAAAATCTAGATAGTAAGCTACTTAATGTGGTCTCCCAAAAAAACAACAAGTGTCGTCATCACTAAAAAATTATCTATCCCAGGATGATATATCAAGAAGTGTGATAAAAAGAAAAATAAAACAAAAAAAAATAACTAATTAGAAATCAATATAGAAAAACTAAAAATTATATAGTTGCCTAGTTATAAGACCCAGGAAACGGCGCCAAAAACTTGACAGTGCCCAAGTGCACACACAAGTGTACATGGTCTTATGAAGTAATAAAGTGACTACAATGAAGCCCAAGTATCGATCTCTCATAGACTTGTGTTCGCCGACTATATAATTCTAGTTTAACTAATTAAGGAGAGTAACAAATAGAGTTTTAGAATTGTAAATTAAAAATAAAATAAACAATGCATTAAAATAAAAGTCTTGGGACAGTCAACGTACAAAAATCCAGGGTTAAAGAACTTTGAACAATCATACTATTTGTTGAACTTCATCCGTCAACTTGCTTATCTTTGTTGTTGATTAGTAGGGTTAATGGCATGATCATGGGTTACCTAATTTGAATATTATAACTATATAATTGAGCGAGGTTTCAATAATCCAATTAAGTTAATTAAAGCTATCATCCTACATTTGAATCAAGTAAGGCATCTAAATAAATTCCCGTACTAGACGCTACGTTTAATTCTTTATTTTATAAAAGAATAAAAATGCAAACTTTGTTTCTTCCCATACTCTATTTCTCTATTCCCTCTCTCGAGATAAATAATTTGAGAATATTTGTATTTTTATGGGTGATTAATCCATAAAATAATTAAAAGAAGAATAAACAAACAACCAATAACGATAAGCGAATTAAATGAAATTAATCCAAAATAATAATAATCATGTTCTTGGCTTTAACCCCAGAAAGAGGGTTTAGCCTTGAATGGAAATATTCATCATCCAATACCTTGGAATGATGATACAAACCATAAAAAAACACTAAATTAAAGAATGATAAAACCTAAAAAAAAGTTGTGGTAGCTTTCAATGATGTTCCAATGATCTAGGGTGTTCCAAAATAATTAAAATGGAATTTGGGGTGTTATTTTTATAGTATACAAGTCATAAAATGAATTGGATTAGGTTTCCATGTTTTTTTCCTTCAGCGGGGCAGAATTATCCTTATTTTGGGCATCACCGCCAATTTGCAATGTCAAAAAATCTGTTAATTTCAAGTATCTCATCGCGATTTCAATGTGCCACGGAGCCTCTTTAAACCTATTATAAGGTACACACGCCATATATTATATAATTTAGGACTCTTCTAAATCCATAAATTTTTTGAATTCATTCATTAGCCACTACTGCAGATCACACGCACCCAATATATTTCAGGGGTCTAAATTACATTAATTTTTGTATTGTCCTTTTGTTGAGCCATTCTGAACATTCTTAAGTTGTTTACATTTGATTTGAATCTTTTATATCCTTCATATATCATCATAATCCATTAAAAAATCATCCTATAGCATTAAACACAACAATTTAGAGCTCAAAGCAACACAACATCCTCAACGATGAATTAGAAACAAAAGCTAACCATAGGCTAAATTCTCATTGTGCTTAAGCTTATTGTTTTGACTCTTGTCTTGATCCACTTGAACCTTGAACATTATAAATTAGTAGTTTCACATATAAAGACATAATAACAACCTTAGTAACTCATTAAAACACATTAGAACCCAATACAATAGAGTAGAAAATCACCTCACTCAAGATTGTTACACTAGTTTTCTCGGTTGACTTCTAAATGATCAATTTAAATCAAAACTTATGTTAAACCACCATTAAAAATATTAAACACATACTTGGACACATAAATAGATCATTATAAACACATATGGCATAGGAATCATCCTCAAAACAAGGATAAAAAGGCTTGAATAGTAACACTTAAATGCGTAAATACACCCAACATCAGGACACTAGGACACTAGAAAGATCATCAAGGAACACCCCAGGGAACTCACAGACCACAGAGATATATTAGAATGAAGGACCTTCAAAACTAGAATCCTTTACATGCACTAGATAGTAGAGACACCCCTAGGAAACCAATTTCTAAGCTCTAAGATAAGATATAGACCTTCCCTTTGGCACTAGGGAACTACAGTTTGATTTAATCACTGGCTTATTTGGGAAATGAAAACTAACCCTTCGAGTCTAACAATGAGGGTAACCATAGAACCAATTTAACCAGTCCATCCCCAAAATCACATCAAAGTCTAGAATATGAATCTCTATCAAATGTAATAATGTTTTCCTACCACAGATAGATACCACACAACCCCTAAAGACTCTACTGGCCATAATAGAGTCACTAACCAGGGTGGCCACATAAAAAGGATAAGGACTACACTAAAGGCCAATACCAAAATGAATAGCCATGTAAGGGGTCACATAACAAAGAGCAGACTTGAGATCAAAGAGATAATACACATCATGGGAAAAAATTATTAGCATACTAGAAAAAACATCGGGGATGCCTCAGAATCCTGACATACAGATGGTTCTGATCCTCATCAGAGCTATAAGTATCATCTTTTTATGCAGGAATAGAAGAAACATCAATCGGGACTTTATTCATCCCCGTAGCAATATCGCCTAAAGGATTGTTCCTCTAAAACTGGCAAGGGTGGCCATATCTAAAATACTTATTTCTCACCTCCTCATAGAAACCACGGTACAGCTGTCCATAAAATCTGCAAAAAAAATGAGATGGAGCTGACCGGGCCCCACTACCATGAGAATGGGCACCTTGGGCGTTAGAACCAATACTATTCTGAAGATAAGGATCACTCAATGGATTTGGATAGGGAGCACTAGTCGTAGAGTAGGAACCAGAATTGCCTCACTTTTTCTTAGACCATTTTCCACCGTCTCTACTACTCTACGACCAACCTTCATCCTGATCCAAATATTAAAATTTCTTTTTTTGCCTTTTACTCATCTCAACTTACTTTTCTTTTCCTTCTCAACCTATTGCATGTACACCACTAACCTGTAAATATCCATGTCTTCATTTAACAGTTAGCTTTGCATTCCAATTCCAAATCATAGGATCATCCCAAAGCAAATCTCCTGATCAAAGCTCTCATAGAGGATACCAACTCTAGAGAATAATGAGATAGCTAGTGAAACTTCAAGGCATACTCTATTATGTCAACCTACTTTGACTCAAGTTCACAAACTCTTCACCCTTCATCCCCCATAACTTCTATAAAAACAAGCAATCAAAGAAAGCACTATAAAAGTCATCCTAAAACCACACATCTTCCTCTTCACCCCTAGACTAATCTGACTCCTTATGCCATCGATATGCCAAATCTTTTAGTCGGTATGCGATAAATTCTACACCCTCAAAGCTAGAGGCATTTATTATATGGAAAATATTTTCCATCTCATCAATGAAACCTTGAGGATCTTCCTCAACCTTAGAACCAGTGGAAACTGGAGGTTTGTGTCTCATAAACAATCTAACTCTAGCAACCTTTTTCGAAGAAGCAATATCTCTCTCACACTCAGACTGACGAGATTTAGAGGCCACCAACTTAGTAGGCAAATTTATCGACCGACAGAAATCAGCATTACTTACATCGTCTTGAGAGGCCTTAGGAGGACTAGTGGAATTTAGAAGAACTCTATGAGAGCCATTAGGAGCAGAAGACCTCGACTGAGTCTAAATCCCATAAGTATGATGTGTTCTATTAACGTTGTACTCAAATTGGATAGAGGAATTTCCTTGATCTTCAAATTTTTAGGGAGGTATGATATGCAGTGTGAATAAATAAATATCAGATAATATTCAAGACCTTTAGACTCTATAGACCGAAAATACAAACTAAGCCAATCCACCAAGCTCGGTGTTAAAAAAGTAGAAATATTTCTGGTGCCTGCATTACAGGGGGATACAACTTCAAAGATGGTTAGAGATGTAAACACTAGCATGTAATACAGGGATAGGGGAGAAAATAATTTCAAGTCAAACTATTTCAAATTCCATATAAGCACATCATAATACATATATGAAAAATATGTCGGTATAGGGAACAAGGACTAGCATAAAGTAAAATATTATCTTGGACTATGTAGCTCAATCGTCATAATAGCACCCACGGGGTATATGGGTTTAGCTCTCCCTATGGAAAGGGCCCTAGCTGGTGTTAGCCATATGAAGTAGAGAAAATTTAAGGGAAAGTCAAAGCTATCCAAGTAGATAACCGTTCCAAAAATATTGATATCAAGTGTGACATATGCAAATAGTTTATCAAGACCAAACTTCATATCTGCAAACATGAGTTTCCAGTACTGGTCATCCAAGACCTACACCTTCATGGCTTCACCACATAACCCCCATTAAGTCCAATTCAAAGTAAGTTTCACATAACCTATTTATTAATTAATGAATCAACTGTTAAGGCACCCAATAGGTATTATCATACCCAACCACTTGTAGTCTTATCTCTATGCCATAAAAATTACATTAAGACTTAGGGAAATCCCTCGCCCCATTTTCGTTCATTAATATGATAGCCAACGTGACTTTTAAAATCAAAGTTCATTGGTTTACCAATTATGCAATGCAATAACATAGGTAAGTAATGTTAGCCTCCTAAGTCTACATTAAAATAATGATAAACTAACAAGTCTATCTTTGAATGATATTGAGGATTGTTAATATTGGAAGGATACCAATTCACAATGCATGGCATCCAAGTAAATCAGTCACATTGAGAACAAATGGAAGGAGAATCTTAGCCCTAAAAGTTATGGAAAATTAGATCAATCATGATCAAGTAAAAGAAGAAAAAGGATATTGAAATATTAAAGAGTATCTCATTTGAAGATATGGAGGATCAAAAAGACTAACTCAACATGGAAGAAAGCAAGGAAACCAACTCAAAAAATAGAAGAACATCCAATCATGAAAAGAAGGAACACGACATTTAAAAAGTGTGGCTAGCAAATAAATAAAATATGTTTGAAAAAAAAGAAGGATCATAATCCTAGAATTATGATAGACAAAACAAATCAAACATAAAGCAAAAGGAAAGAAGTCCACAATTGTTACATGGACTTATCTGATCTGGACATGTATAATTATAAAATTGCATCGCATATGGACATATCTGATATGGATATACATTATGGTGCTATCCCCCAATCAAGGAATCAATTTAAATCTTTGTTTCGAAATAAATCTCATGGGTTTCCTTATGAAAATTGATAGTAGAAGACATTAAAAGAACAAGACTGAAGATGAAGACAAGTTATGAAACTTAAGGAGAAAAATCAAAGTGTCTAAATCTTAGTCTCACGAGGCTCTATAAGTTTTAGTTTACAATTGTTATATAAAGAGTAGGATTGAGTTAACTTTGTAACATTGAATAAAGCTGTGTCATAAGATCTTGAGACAAAAATAAGAAAACTTTATACAATTCCTATCATTGTACTCAAGTCTGACATTGAACAATCTAACAAAACTTTAAAACCCAAGGGGACTGAAAGTAAGCACCACATTGGTGATTCAAATCATGATAAATCTTTGTTTTTACTTTGTATTTAACTATTTATTTGCTTAATTGAGTTAAATGTAATTTGTTTTATTAAGTGTACTGGTCTGCGGGTGAGAAGACTGAAAGGAGTCAGTAGTCAACTTAGAGAAAAATTTCAATTCATGCCCCCTCTTGAATTTCAATTGGTATCAGAGCTGGACTCATAAACAACATTGCTTAACCACAAGTGAGCAAAGATTAATTGGCCAATTAACAAATTTCCAATGCTCTTCTTTAGTATGGTCATTCCTCTATAAGACCACCATACTTTAATGAATATCATCACTGTTACTCGAAGAATAGGTTTAGGATTTTTGTCCAATAAAATGACTTCTAAGACTGGGTTGACATCAAGAAGGGTCCAATGTCGATTCTAGGACTAAAGGAGAAGCCAAAGGACAAAGACAAAGAATCTAACAGTTTCAACACAGAAGACCTTGAAAGCTTTGAGTTCACCAAATAAAATCAAAAGGTAATTCATACTAATGCACAAGCTATAATTTTAATTTTGTATGCAGTTAACAGGGAAGAATACAATAAGATATCAACTTGTGAAACCATAAAGAAAATATAGGACAAATTGGAGGTAACCTATGAAGGAACCTCCAAAGTCAAGAAGTCAAAGATTGCTACCCTGGTCAATGAATATGTGTTGTTCAAAATAGGAAAGTATGAGAACATTGAAACAATGTTTTCTAGATTTAGTAAGATTGTGTGCAAACTGTAATCACTGGGGATGATATATCCACATAACCTGCAAGTCGAAAAGCTTGTCCGAAGTCTCCCAAATAATTAGGAAACCAATACTGCTATCCTGGAATATCGAGAACTTAGCAACATAACATATGATGAACTATGAGGCAACCTTATTACAGATGAGAAAAATTATATTAACAAGTACCATAAGGAGGAGAAGAAGAAACTAGTAGCCTTTAATGCTGCTCCAATAGAAGAAATGGACATTCTTGAAGTTGCTAATAGTAAAGGAATGGCTCTCATAAATTTTGGATTAAGGAAAATGATGAGATAGAGATAGTAGACATCCCAATGAGCCAAGAATGATGATTCCACTAGAAATAATTATCGTTATTATTACTGTGGAAGGCCTGGTCATTTTAAACAAAAATGTCCTGACTTAAGGAGATTATCATCCAAAAAAAATCAAAACTTTGGATCCTTGAGTGATGAAGAGAAAACCGAATAAGAAGTAAAAGCTGACCATATGTGCTTCATGGCAACAAGTTAATCTAGCGAGACAAGAATACACAATTTTCACAACTATAATATTCTTAAATCTAACTTAGATTTGATAACTGATGAGATTCGAAAGGTTATAGATGAATATAACAAACTTGCTCAAGAAAAGAAATATTGTGAAGCCCAATTTAATTGAAAACTAGAGGAGGAACAAAGAAGTTATCAAATAGAAATTGGAGCATGTAAAATTTAAATAGACTTGCTTCATGAGGAGCTTGATCATGTAAAAATAAAGCCAAGAAATATTAAGAAAACTCATAGTCACAGTTTTGTAAAATCCAACTCTTTTAAAAAAAATCTTGTTCCTTATTAGAGTTGTTTAAATCGGCTAAGATCTACTTTTTTTCTTGAGGACCTGCCTATATGATATATGGATAGAGAGGGTAGAAATTGTACAGTTGAAGGAAAAAGATTAAAAGTGTATGGGTTTAGAGACCTAAAGGAAGTGCATCTAACTGGAAGGACCGGAAGCACATGTAACCCAAAAGAATGCAAGACCACTTAGATACCTAAACAAAACTGATCTTCTTGTGTTGCAGGGATAGGACCGCAAGAGCTATAATAATGGAATATGAGTCATTGATAGCGGATATACTAGATACATGACCCGAAAGAAATAAATTTTTTTTACTCTAAAGAAAATAAATGAAGGGTCAGTAAGATTCGGTGACAATGCTAGAGACAACAACATAGGAGTTGGCCAAGTAAAACTCAACTCATCATGAGAATTTAAGGATGTTTATCAAGTAGATGGACTCAAACATAATCTGCTCAACATCAATCAGCTCTGTGATGCTGAATTCGAAGTACTCTTCAAAGCAAAAAATTGCTCAATCAAACCTAACAAAAGATTTATCTCTCTTTGATGAATGCATTAAAATCATTTATATTTTAATTAGTCCTAATTTTACTACCTTAACTATGCTCGTTGTGTAGGCCAATGATAATTTTTTTTTGTACAGAAAGTTCAGGCATGCTAGTATGCATATCACTGAGAAGTTGTCTAGACTCAAATTGGTGAAAGGTTTACCAAAAATCAAGTTTGAAAAAGGATCACATCTGTGATTCCTGCAAATGGGGAAGCAAACAAAAACATTATTCAAAGTCAAAGACATTTTCTCCACTACCAAACCTCTTCAAATAATGCACATGGATCTATTTGTCCCCACCAAAACCGTAAGCATCGGCGCAAAGAGATATATTTTTTTATAGTTGATGATTATTCACATTTTACTCGGGTATTATTCCTTTCTCATAAAAATAAGGATTTTGCAAATTGAGATTTTTTACAGAAAGGTATTGAGAGAAGTCAGACACCTCATCATTTACATTTATTGTGATCATGGAGAATAATTGGTAAACAATACATTTGAGGAGTATTGTGCATAGAACAGCTAT
The DNA here is from genome assembly GCF_002878395.1 of Capsicum annuum. Taxonomy (NCBI): domain Eukaryota; kingdom Viridiplantae; phylum Streptophyta; class Magnoliopsida; order Solanales; family Solanaceae; genus Capsicum; species Capsicum annuum. The sequence goes on along the minus strand of NW_025852119.1, from coordinate 225,045 downwards.
TCTTAGAACTTCTCTACACCTCAACCCCTTAGCAAAATAGTATAGTAGAGAGAAAGAGTCAATCTCTCCTGGAAATTGCAAAGATAATATTATTGGAACATAATCTCCCATATCATTTCTTGGGAGAAGCAGTAAGCATTTCATGTGACATTATTAATTGGTTATTGATCCAACCTATTCTAAAGAAAATTCATTATGAACTCTGTAGAGGAAAAAAGCCCAACATCAATTATTTCCATCTATTTGGCTGTAAATGCTTTATTCACAACAATGGTAATAGTAGCTTGGGAAAATTTGATCCTTAGAGTAACAAAGGTAGGTAATCAAATATATAAGGAATGTAACAGTACAATATCTGAGCCATCACAAGACAAGTTGACTACTCCCTTCCAAGAGTTGACTATTAAAGTAAAAATGGTAAAGCCAAGTATTCTAAAAGAGTGGAAGCACAATCTAGTCATCCAAATGTACTCATCATCAAAAATCCAAAGGATACATTTAAAATAAGAGAATAATTGAGGAGACAAGAATTTGTCGCCTTTGTTTCTCAAATTAAACCCAAGATAACTGATGATGCCCGCAAAGATTAATCGTGGGTTGAAGCATGAAGAAATAAATGGACTAGTTTGTACAAAATCATGTTTGGACTCTACTTGAAAAATCAAGAAACTACCTAGTAATTTGAACTAGGCATGACATAGAGCAGTTACAACTGACTGAGGACATGACCCTGGATAGGAAGATTTAGATGAAAAACATTAGGATAGAGGGTTAAGAGAGTGGTTGAGTTGTAGTCAGTAGGTAGGGGATTTGTGGTGTCCCGTGTTTTGGGAATGTACTGTCTTATATCTTGAGCCGGAGGTGTATCAGAAACACCTCTATACCTCATTAGGGGTAGTGGTATGGACTGCATACACTCTACCACCCCCAGACTCCACTAAGTGGGAATATACTGGGTTTGTTGTTGCTATGGTTGTGGGTCTAAAAAAATAAATTAGATGAAGAAGGTAAAGTTATCAAAAATAAGGCTGGACTTGTAGCTCAAGGCTACTCCCAGCAGGAAGGTATTGATTATGATGAGACACTTTCCCTTGTGGAAGTGTTAGAGTCATTACAAATTTTATTACCTATTATCGCGTTTAAATATTTTAAGTAATATAAAATGGATGTAAAAAGTACTTTATTAAATTGGTTTATTCATGAGGAAGTTTTTGTAAAATAACCCCCCAAATTTGAAGATCCATCATATACAAATCATATTTTAAATTATCAAAAGCACTCTACGACCTTAAAAAAAAATCCAAACGCATGGTATGAGATTGAGAACTTTTTTACTAAAAAATAAATTTTAAAAGGGTAAAATTTACGCAACTCCATTCATACAAAAGCTTGATTCAAATCTTCTCATTCTGCAAATTTATATTGATCATATCATTTTTGGTAGTTCTAATATCTCTATGTGAGTGAATTTTGCTAATTTGATGAAAGGATAATTTGAAATGAGTCCTATGTATGAGCTCACATTCTTTCTGGGATTACAAATCAAACAAACTCCAAAAATAACTTTCATTGGTCAAGCCAAGTACACGAAAGAACTGATCAAAATGCTCAGTATGGAAAAAGGAAAGGCCTGTGGAACACCTATAAGACCATCCACAAGCATTGATTTAGACTTTTCTTGAAAAGAAATCGATGAAAAGATGTTTAAGGGGGTGATAGGATCTCTACTCTACCTGACTGCAAATCGACCAGACATTATGTTCAGTGTGTGTAAATGTTCCAGGTTCCAGAAGATTCGTAAGGAGTCTCATCTCACTGCTGTCAAACATGTCATCTAATATATAATAGGAACTCAAGACTTTAGACTATGGTATTCCTAGTCCTTACATTTTGATTTAATCGGTTATTCAGATGTTGATTTTGCAGGACATAAAAATAATAGAAAGAGTACTAGCAGAACATGAAAAATTCTAAGTGATACCCTTATATAATGGCAAAGCAATAAGTTGAATACATAATTTTCAGAATTTATGGTACTCTAATCTTATGGACTATGCATCAACTTCTTGACTTTGACTCATCTTTTAAATTTATTCCTATTATGTGTGATAACACACAATGCTATTAGCTTATCTAAGTATACTTTGCACTATTCTAGGGTTAAACATATTAATATTAAGCATCATTTTATTCAAGATCATGTAGAAAATTGTGATTTTACTCTAAAATTTGTTGACTCTAAAAATCAACTAGAAGATATTTTCCCAAAACCCCTGCTAGAAGAAATATTTTGTTCCCTTAGAAAAAGGCTTGGTATTCTTAGGATAAATGATCTTTAAGTTCTATTTTGGACAGTAATTTGCTGTGATGTTTTTCTAAATAAAAAATTATTTATTTATTTGTTTGGTACACCTCTTTTGAATGAGAAGTCAACATTTCTTTGTCTATATGTATCTCTATGAGTGGCATTCTTTGTTTGCATGTTGCCTGCTTGTTGTTTCTTTTTTATTATTGTAAAGGGGGAGAAAAAAGAAACATTAGAGTCTCCCACTAGTCAGAGGGAGCAAAGAAAGTCAACTGATGTTACATGGAAGTCAGGTCAATACTTGTACAAGTCAGGGGCAGCAAGATGACAGATAGGGAATTCAACTGATGTTTTCTGTTGTTTGTCATTATAAAAAAGCGGAGATTGTTAGCCTCCTAAGTCTACATTTTAATAATGACAAACTAACAAGTATGTTTTTACAAGATATTGAGGACTGCCAATAATTGAAGGACATTAATTCACAATCCACAACATCGAAGTAAATTAGTCATTGAGATCAAATGGAAGGAGAATCAGAGCCCCAAAAGTCATAAAAAATTAGATCAATCACGATTAAGCAAGAGAAGAAAAAGGATATAGGAAGATTAAAGGGTACCTCACCCAAAGATATGAAGGATCAAAAAGACTAAATCAACATGGAATCAAGCAAGGGAACCAGCTCCAAAAATAGAAGAACATCCAATCATGAAAAAGTGGATCACGATATTTAAATGGAATGGAAAGTAAATCAATCAAATATCTTGGAAAATGAAGAAGGATCACAATACTAGAATAATAGCAAATCAAATCAATTAGAACATAAAGAAAAATGATGGAAGGACATAACCATTATATGGACATATTTTATATGAAGATGTATAATTGTGAAACTGCACCATGTATGCACATATCTGATATGGACATACATCATGGTGTCATCCCTCAATCAAGGAATCAATTTAAATTCATAATTAGGAAGAAATATCTTATGTTTCCTTATAAAAACTATAACAAAGGACAATAAAAGAAGAGTATTGAAGATGGACATGGGTTACGCAACTATAAGGAGAAAAATCAAAGTGTCTCAGTCTTAGTCTCACAAGGCTTTATAAGTTTTATTTAACAATTATTATATAAAGAGTAGGATAGAGTCAACTTTGTAACATCAACTAAAGTTATGTCATATGATTTGAAGTGAAAAATAAGTCTTTAGAACTTGTTTTCTATCATAGTACTCGAGCCAAAGATTGAACGATCTAAGGAAACTTTGAAAACTAAGGGGAATGGAAGTAGGAACCACATTGGTGTTCCAAACCAGGATAAATCTCAATCTCTTTACTTTTTGTTTAAAAATTTATTTGCTTAATTGTGTTAAATCCAATTTCTTTTGTGAAGTGCACTGATCTGTAGGCGAGTTAACTAAAAGGAGTCAGTAGAAGACTTATAGAAAATTTCAATTCACCCCCACCCCACCTCTTGACTTTCAAGTAAGTCAAAACAAGTGAAAACTTCATAATTTAATGCCGTTTACATAGGTAGGATGAGGGAACACCATTATTCAAAACTAATCCAATTTGAAAGCATCGATTAGGGGGAAACTATGAACCGTAGTTAATTTACTATATGCATGCACACCATAAGTTCAAAGACATTAATAAAGCATCAATAATTCATATTAAATCATAGGAAATCAATTCAAAGATCAACCATGTCCAAACCCTCAACCATGTTGGAAACCCATGTTAAAAACCATCAGATAACTTTATGAAAGCATCAATTAAGGGTGAGTAACATTCCTAAATTATCCAAGTTTATGGGCAGAAATAAACCCTTGATCCTTTGGATGGCGTACTTCTTTCAAACTATAAGTATTTTGCTTGAGAGAATTTGTGAGAGCTTTGAGAGTGTTTTAATTACATTATGAATGAGAAATAACCCTCTTTAGTTCTTTATAAATGTGTGGTTTTAATTTGATAAGAGAGAAATTTTCCAAAGTTCTCTCAAATTAAAAACAAAAATTTAGTCGTCAATGACTGCGAGCCACTATACGACTTAGAGGGACTCATTATGACTCATCACCAGGAGTCATTCTCAAGACATTTTCTAAGGAATGCACAAACACTATTGATCCTATGACTTACCTAATACGACTTATCATGTTACCTAATGACTCATAGGATCTAGTCATAGTCAACATAGAAACCATGTGGGTGTACACTTGACATACTATGATTTGCACCCAACGACCCATAATGAGACCTTATAACTCATATTGAACCATTCGTACTTAACGTAGAAGACTTAGCCACACACAATGGTCAGGCTACAATTTGGGACTAACAACTCATCAAAACACCCTATGACTTATAAGGTAAGTTGTAGTCTGGACAGTGAGGATAAAATTTCAAAAATTTTAAGGACCAAAAATCTGGGGTGTTACATTAACCTTGTTCGGGGTAGAAATTTACTTAGAATTTATTTTAATAATTTAGAAGTGGGCTCTTTGACCAACCTTATGACTAGATTTAAGATTAGATATCTTGAACCTTTTTACTATTAATAATGCCTAGAGAGTGCCCTTATAAGGCAATATTGATTAATCCTGGGACTTGTTGGTTATAATGAATGGCTTTAGAATTAATGCTTAAGTGATTATGTCGTATGTAAGTTTTATTTTATAAATCTTATGACTAGGTTATAGATTATGTCATTGATTTAATATTGTTTAATATAGTGATAAAGTACGTTTATTCTAATGTTAGGCCAATGAATATACTGTGAATGGGCCATTGTTTAGGCTAGAATTTAGGTCATTGACTATGCTATTTCTATTTCTGTGGTTATGCTTAAAATTATGCTAATAAATTTTTAAGAAATCATCCTTATTATCAATATTGGAAATGATAAGGTTAATGCTGCTATAAAGCAGGCTTATTAGCTATATGTGAATCTATTGTATAGATTATTCTTGGACTCATGATAATTTATAATATGATTACTTGTGCTAGTGATGTTTCTACTTATTATACATATCTGTATACCCATCTCTCTGATATGGAATGAAGAAAGATGTTAGTGTTGAAGATATGTGAATAAGGGAAAAACCTGATGATCGATTATAAAATTAATATTTTTTTATATACATGCTTATTGATAATGTGACATTGATAATTGATGAGGAATTATAAAGGTATGCTATTCTTGCTTCTTCTTTTATGTTTATTTACTTTAGCCCTCATGGGGATTATTCTTTACTTTAGCCATCGTGGGGCTTTTTCTTTATTTTATCCCTCGTGGAGCTCACTTCTTATTATTGATGTTGTGGATGTTATGATGATATATTAATGCCCAAAAAGGCAGGAGAATATTGTGACGACGTGATGATACTCGACAAAGCCGGAGGATATTATGGCACTAGGGTGATACCTGGCAAGGCCAGAGAATATTATGATGATATATTGATGCTCGGTAAGGTCGAAGGATATTTTAATGATATACATTGATACCATGGAAGAGCGAAGGATATTAAGATGATATATTGATATCTGGCAAGGCCGGAGGATATTAGAATTATATGATGATACCCGGCAAGGCTGGAGGATGTTATGATGAGATGATGTAATCCAACAAAGCCAGATTATATTATGATGATATGATAATACCGAATAAGGACAGAAGGATGTTATGATAATGGATTAATACACGACATGAATGAAGGATGATTATTGATATACCTATGTGTACATCTACCAGTTTGAGTTCAGCTAGCCCTATGAATGGAAATTATATGTCATTTATGCTTAAGTGTATTTAGGTATAATGTCGATTAGTTATGTCAGTTATAGTCTTCTAGTAATAAACGTGTAAATTGTATAGTTTTTGATTTCAGGTTGAAAGATAGTTAGGTGTGGATAATGCTTAAGTGGTTAGTAATGATTCTTGGATAGTTTAAATTTATATATAACGAGGACTTATAGTATTGACGACTAATAATAACGATGATTAAGCAATGATGATGGTTAGCATAAACTATAATTTGTAGCAATGATGATTAGTTAGTAAAAATGATTTAGTCGATAAGGGTGACTAGTTGCCAAACGAGGATTTGTGGATTAGTGATGCTAGTTACTAAATGGTGTTTAGATAATAAATGGATAGTGAATAACTGGTGATTAGCGGTTATTGCATAAATCGTGATTAGGGAGCTTGTGTTGGCTAGAAATTGATATTGTCTAGTTGATACATATGGCTTAGTGAAAAATTTTGGCTAGATGCTCGATAATGTATAGTTAGTGAATAATGACTAGTTTTTGATCCATGAATAATGACTATATGGTGAATAGTTAAAAATAAAAAATAGAGTTTATATGATGGCTAGTGAGTAATTGGATTAGTTCATATGTGTTGGCTCGCTAATAAGGAACTATTAGTATGTATCGTGGATATAGTTGTTTAATTGATGGTATTGTTACGATTCTGAATACATTGTCTAATGATGTTCAATTATAAATGACTGATTGATGGTAAGCATAGAATAATGGCTAAATAATGGGAAAATGGTGATAATAGTGATTGATTGATTTATATTTCTCTTGGGTGTACTCTCTTGTGATATGGGACACTGTGATGAGTTCTTTACTTTATGCACTAGTTGGGATATGGGATCCAACTTTGTACTTATGATTTCTTGTGTTGATGTTTTATGATGCATTATTATTCTTAATTGTCTAATTCTTATGTATGACAATATTAACTTGTGTTGATGCTTTATGTTATATTGCTACTCTGATATTTCAATAATTAATATGTACAATGATATTGGCATGTGTTGATGCCTTAAATTATATTGTTATTCCTATTTGATTACTTATTATATACATTGAGGGTGGAGGATATTCAGGTTTGATTTTGTAACTTGACATAGTTGTGATTATCTTGCATTTTATCTTTCTTATATCATGATCTGGCAAGTCGATCGATGATGCCTATTGATTACTCATTGTTTTGGTACTCATACTACACTGTTGTACCTTTTTTTGTAGAATCGAGCACTAGTTATCACTTTTCATTGTTGTTTGTTCGATGATTGATGTTTGGAGATAGGGTGAGGTCTTGGAGTTTGAGGCATCCAGTGTCCTTTTATCCCTTATACTCAGTCTTTAGTATTTGAGATAGATGTATTTACTAGTCCATACTTTGAATTGTATTAATACTACTACATGTTCTTGTACTGGCTCTACCAGGTTTAGGGATTGTTATCTTGTTTGATTGTTTATCTATTTAGATTCCCCTGTGTATTTATAACTTATGTTCAATAAATTTGGCCTATGTTGGGAACTCCTTACCTAATTAACCCATTGCAATAGCTCTGGATTATGGCATCATCTTACCTACTGGTGAGATTTGGTAGGTGCCATCTTGACTCATAAAAAGGGTTGTGACATTAACACAAGTCCAAAATCATGAATTCTTCAATACATTGAGAGTCATGGATTACAAGTACACAAAGATTCTAAAATTTTTGGAAAGCATGTATTCAAGACTCATTCATGATAAGAAACTAAAGCACAAAGGATTTTATAATGTTCATGAAACCCTAGGGTCTGAAGAATGAATTAAATGGAGGAATTGAGTTGACTTCGGGACTCAATGGGTGAAAGGAAACAAATTGATGAAAACCCATATACCTGGAAATTAAGATCTTGGACTTGAACATTGAATATTAACCCTAGTTCACTCTTTGGAGAAGAGGAAATTACATGTTCTCTCTGTAACTTGCTAAGTGTTGATTTTGTTCTGAGAGAACCAGGAATTTAGGGTATTTTACGCCCATCAGTTAGCCTTAAAATAGTTAAAACAACATAGTATAGGGGTTTAAAGAATAGGATATGACCGATGTTCCCAGTTAAATTCGTAATTGAAATATTGGCTGATGGAATTGACGAATCATTCAAGGATCGTATGTGCTACCGTAACGCTCATAAAATCTAAGAAATAGCTAAAACCTTAACTTCAGAACATGTAGAACCAAAAGTCATGTTTTTGTTGTATAAGAAGTGATTTACACAAGTATTAAGGCCTCAAGTTGAAGCAACTAAGCTAAAAATTGATATCAATTCCTTATAAAATCTCAAAATTCACACTTAGCACACCTATATCACTATTCGATACACATATCCTTATGCTCAATCCTTTTGAGGAGACCAAGAATCAAAAAAAAAATCTATATACACTAGACATAAACACTCTAAATGGCAAAAATTCTCATTTAACTCATCACAATAACCCAAGAAGCCCTCAAAACCCAAGCGATCTCAATCAACCTGAAGTCTTCAATAATTTGATAGAACAAAGAGCATTTACGAGCATACAAACAGAAGCAACCTATCATTTTAGGGAAAATTAACTCATTATAATTGCAAAAATTACTATATCTCACTGACGGATGACCAAATCAAAAATTAAAACTCAAGAGATTCACCGTTAGACTCCTCGTAAGCCATTGATCAACCACACTATTAGGTGTTTGAATTTTTAATTCAAATACATAGCTAAATTATAAATATATCAAACTTCCTTATGTACAAGTTCCTTAAATTTTTTATTAACTCACTTCCCATTAAATTATTCTTTAACATATGAGTAATGAAATAATAATGCATACTCCAAACAATAACTCACGAACAAAAAGTATTTCATTAGGCCATTTAACTTTCGAAGTAATGAATAGTGTGGTAAAAAAATCCTTAAAAATAAAACGCAACAATTCTTATAAGATTAGTTGCTTCAAATCTAAACAAATAGTGTTTCGACACCAATAAGACTTTCCATGCATGAAAAGCTAACCAATCACTAAAGAAGTAATAAATTGAAAGGCATGAATGCTTGAAGATCTTCCTTTATCAAACCAAAAAACCTTTACCTGTAATCCTTTAGAATCTAACACACCATAAGTCTAGTCCATTTCAAGGTCACCCTTAATAAGTACCATTAGACATCAAACAATCTAAATATGCCAAAATCTATAATTGATCCACCATTATTTCACAACATAACCATCAAGAAGATACAAAAATCACACTGAAATCCACAATTGTCAAGGAAATCAAACCTAACATAATGATACACTCTGAATGAGTCACAACATAGGATAACATAACCTATCTACTACCGAAGAATCATCCAAATGATTGCAATAGCAATAGATACTATAAGGAACTCAGAAATTATATCATTAACTAATGCCGAACAAGTAAACACATAGGATAATGTAGAAACATAGTCAAATACTACCAAGACACATCAAAGCCCCACTAAAATCATATTTGTGGAAACTAAATGAGAATCTCCTGCCTCGATTGCATTCTATGGAACATAATATTGAGACATGTCATATCCCCAAGCAAGTGTTGGAAAATCTTCTTATCTACCTTGCAGGAAATCACTCCTAAGGTGCTCTAGATCTCAAGATAAAAAACAAATAAAATAAGTAAGAGTCTGGTGAACTGGATTTGAAGGACCTAATAGACCACCATGATCTAACCTTCTACTAGAATAACAAAAAGGGTTATGGCCTCTAATATTCATGCCTCTATCATCATCAAGTCTATAAGGTCTCTTGCCTTAAAGTCTCTTATGTATCTGCTCAACATCCTCTAATAACACTCAAGAAAACTAATCTAATGGGGAGGTGATCTAACTCATCTACTCTCTAAGAAATTCCTCCACCATAGTCTGACTACTCCAAACAACTTAAATGTAGTGAAATCAGCTCTATTATAATTTAGAAAGCCCAATTTGTGAAACTTTTTGCACAACAAAGTAAAAACATGTAGGCATAAAACTTAAGATCTCCATCAAGCTTAGGACAAACTATCCTTATGAACTTTATAGAATATTTTATCGCTCCATGGATATAAAAGGTAAGGTCACTAGATATGGAGCAATCTATAATAATACCTCACCCATACTAGGACAATTTGTAGTCAAATATGCACCTAGAGTCTGAAATCTTAAAGAAGAATGTCATATTAGAGTAGGAGCCACCCTCTTAAGGAAATCCAATACTCGTACCAAGAAATCCTCAAGTATAGGATTGGTCAAGATAACGGGTAGTGTCAGAACTGACCTCAACCTCTCTACCTCAATAGACCCAACATCACTAGAAACTCTAAAACATGAATAGGAAATCCGAACCTGACCTCTAGTTAGTTTAGATATCTAATCCAAACGCTGCCTCAATCTATACATCTATTAGGTACTGAATGCTTGAGCTCGGAATATCAAGCTAAGGAAGAATGCATCCTCACTATATGCAAGAAGTGAATAAGAGGGTTTTAAGTTCCACAAAGCTATGACCACATGGCATAAAATAAAGAAATGAACTTATCCTATAGTCATGTAGCCTTTCAAAGATAGTTAATGAATGCCTTTACACAGATCTTCAAGACTCTACTTGACACGCTTGTACTAATAAGACCAATAAATCTAGGGCTCTAATACCAATATGTTAAGAATCGAAATATGGTGCATGATGGTATCTATCACTCTCTCTGGTATAAGTAAACCAATCCCAATTTAAGACTAAATAATTAAATTAATATAGGTAGAAGAAAAATAAGAATAATCCCCAAGGTATGATCTGTAGGTATGATCTATAGGTATGATCAGAGTGCATTACACATTTTGTGTAACAATTTTAACCTCTTTTGGTGTAGGAACTAAGAAATATTAAACAAAATAGCAAGAATATTTATAATTGAAGAGTATTGCATAGAACTAATCATATTGAGTACCAAAGCTAAGAAAATTCAACTTGAAACAATGACACAAATAATGAGATGGATCAATAGAGATGACTAGTACTAATACAATCTACTGGTAGTACTAGATAACTGAAACATATATAATTATTTTGTCTCGATCAATATTCTTAAATGCAATGATAAAGATAAAGTATTTGAGATAAATAAAATTATAAAACTATGAAACCAACTAGTTTCACATAAAAGTCATCAATACATGTTCAATTTTAATAACCAATACATGTCCAAAACAGTCAGGAAGACCCATAACATGTCCAATAAGGACATCTTTCTTGCAACCAAAAAATTTCATCAAGAAAGACCCACCCAGAATAGCCAAAGGGCTACTGTTTACAGTTGACCAAAACATTCAGTAAAGCAGACCAACAACAACTGACCCAAAATAGCCAAAGGAGTATTGTCTACAACAGACCAAAATAGTAGCCAAAATAGAACAAAAACACCCAAAACAGTTCCCAAAACAAGCTCAAAATAGACTATCCTCTTCTTGTCCTTCACTTTTTGGCCCTTTGTGCTTGTAACTTATTGGTAGTAATTGTGCCTTTCCCCTCTAAGTTAGTATAGTTGGCAATATTGGAGCGTTAGTTGGTCCACTAACACCATTTCTATCAACTCTAAAGCTTATAACTCTACTCCCGTCTTGTTGTTGTGGTCTTTGTCTCCCTTGTAGTCTTTGTAGATAAGCTTCTTCAGATTATGTTCTAACCATTAAGAGAGTGCCATCCTCCTCCTCCTCAAAGACAGCTATTAAGCTGCAAGAAGGGTACACAGAGTCAAGAAAATGCTGAATTTCTTGCATTGGGTGTGGGGCTATTAAGTTGATGTCCTCTTCATTGGGTTTCTCTTCATCAATTAAGCCACACCTAGGCTGTTGTATCTTCCTTCCCCTAGCAGGTTGTTTCTTCTTAGTAGTGTCTTGATTTAACTACTTTATCATAACATAAAAATGGAATAATAATTATAAATTTTCAGAGTTGTTCTTCAAACTCCTCCAGAAAAGTGGGCCATGCAACCCAGCACAAAAGTTTCTTCAGCTCACCTTTACCCCACTTACCACACCAATTTGCCTTAATTTGCTTTACATTATATCTATGGTGTGCTTCAGGGAGAATATTCCTTACGGCATCAACTAATACCTAAACATCACATGAGAACAAATACATATCAATTAATATCATTATCAACATATGAATTAAGCAAATCAATGCTATTAGAAAATAATGTTACCTTTTGCATGTCTGATATGAATATTATTCCATCAGGATTTTGAAGTTCAAATGAATGATGCAAATATTGCATGAACCAAGTCCAAGTTTTTTTAGTCTCTTTATCTACCACAGCCCATGCTATAGGATAGAAACAATTCATGTTATCCTGACCAACAACAACTAATAATTGTCCCTTGTCTTTCCTTTTAAGGAATGTACAATCTAACACAATTAGTAGCCTTAAGCTTGCCTTAAAACCCATCTTCAAATCCTTGGATAATATATACATCCAAAGAAATTTTCTCCTACCATTTTCTAGTGACTCCTTAGACAATTAAATCACAATATCAGATCCTGGATTGCAACTTATCACCCTAGTTGCATAATCCTTTAACTTATTATAACAGTCTGTAAAAAAACCTTGCAAAGATTTCAAAATCTCTTTGTTTGATCTCTTGCATTTTTCTTCACTAAAATTTAAGTCAATCACCCTATGTAAGTCAGCCTTCATATCCTTGAAATTGTATTTTGGATTATTTTGAATCTTTTTCTTGAAATAAAATGCTATGGTTGTGGAGTCAATCACTCTATTATCATATACAATGAAATAGGGTTCAATATGATCATTAAGTGTTTTGACACTCACTCTAGGAGTGGTTTCATTCCCAAAAATTAACAACTAAAATGGACAACCTTCAACACTCCATGCATATCTTAATTTTTTCTATCACTTCTCACCATAACAAGTTCTACCTTATTAGACAAACCATAAAGTTTGCAAAATTGTCTTGCTTATGCTATGTCCTTAAAGGCCATACCTTTAGCAATCTCCTTATAATCTTGCAAACTACCTGTTAAAGTCCTTCTCTTTTTTGATAAAATTCTCTAATTAATCAGTGTCATATTCTGAACAGCTAAACAACATTTCAGTAACATTACAATCTGTTCCTACTTCATCAACTATTGGTACACGTAAAAGTGAACTATTATGCATGACAATGTCAAGTACATCAACAGGAAACTAATAGTCTTCAATAGCTAACAAATGATTGGAATGGAAATCCTCAGATATAATAGACAATAATGTCCTAATGCCTTTATCTTCTTGTATTTCAAAATATTTACCCGAAGAACCAAGTACAATAAATTGTTGGACATTTAGAAAACACAACTTATTGGTGTACTCATTAGCTAAGTCAATAAAAGAGAGTAGATTAGGATCACACCCATCCAAACTATGGACCCATCCCTTCTCATATACTATTTCTGGATACCTCACCCAATCACCACCATAATAAAAGTATATGATAACACTTACCATTTTAATAACCTACAAAGAGTCAAACATCATTATTCAATAACAGTCACCAAAAAAACCTAAAACAGGCTTAAAATAAACTCAAAACAGACCTAAACAGATATAAAACATCCCCAAATAGACCCAAAATAAATGCACAATAGACCCATAATAATATTAAATTTAACAAGTTATTATCTTAATACATTATAGAGCCAAACAGATATAAAATTTGATATTATGGAACTCACAATTTGACTATTACATTTTATGTAGTTATTTAACACTGGAGTAACATGAGAAAAGATATTAACTATTGTATATATTACGACGAAAAACCTATATACTACAACATAACATGCTAAACACTTAAAGGAAGTAATATTAACTATTGTATTTCAAAAAATTTTCCCTCTTACTTATGCCATTTTCACCATATGAGTTAAATAGATTACAAAATATCTATCATGATAAAAGGAAAAAACAAGAAAGGAGTAAATTCCTTCTGAATTTCTATGTCTTCTTGGCATTATTTTTTGGTAGTATAGCATGCTCCCAAGTCCTGCTAGCTTTGTACAGTATTCAGACGATTAACACTCAACATAAACATATAAGGAAACAAAATATATAAGCTACAACAAATAAAAGTAGGTACATGATTATGTAACTTAATAGTCCTAAGACATATCTAAAATTAACTCAAAATGACCAAACACATACAAAACGTACCCAAATAGGCTCAAAAGTAAGTGCATATTTTCTTAGTAAGAGAAAACAATAATTCAAGTATACTAGTCAATGTGGTCTCTCTAGCTATTTCGCATCATATATATATCATGAGTTACGTTTACTGTAGTAGAATAAAACAAGTGAAACTAATTGAATCATATAAGCATAATTAAATAACTTATTTCTTATTTGAACCAAGCATTCCATTTGTTGATAGTGTTACTACTTTACACTTTACCAACCAAATATGCATGGAGGACACAATGAAAATAATGATCATTTTATCCACACTAAAAGGCAACAGGTTTCGGGATAAGTAAGAATATTTTTGTTAATAAATGGTGGGGCACGACCTATTTAATTTACATGTGATTATTAACTCTTTTATTTCAAAATTTCAAATTACTAGTGTAGGTATACTCTCATAATAGAAGCAGTTCATGATTGCCGCAAACATGTTATTGGGTCAATACAAACTAACAGCCAAGAGGGAAAAATACTAATGTTAACATACTTTTGCTTAACAACCAAAAGAAAAAGTCAGAGAATAAAGAATTAAGGGACCCCTTCATAAAGATAAAGAATTAAAGAATTGAGAGACCACAAACAACAATAAAGAATTAAGGGACCCCTTCATATCCCATTTTTCTATTTTATACAGAAAAAATAAAGAAAGGGACCACATATTCACACACAATCAAACAAGACAATGAAATATTTATTTAACAATGTGCACAAATTTCTAAAATTACTTTTACTTTTTTGAATTCATTAAAAATAAAAGTCAATTCATAAAAAAAAAAGATAAAGAAACGAATAGTGATGATGACACTCCAAACAAATTTATAAAAATCCATAGCATAGCAAAATTCTACAAAAACATGACATTTCTTTAAAACAAAAGTGTACAAACTCCACGCTAATATCTGGAATCCAAATCAATATAAAACCCTAAAAAGCGCATAAGCCCCAAGCATATCTGGAAATGAAATCACTATAAACCCTATAAAAATTCCACAAATTCTAAAATCAATAATTTATAAGCATAAAAATCTCAAAACTAACAACACCTACAATCAGACCCAAAAATGATTCTCTACAACTTTTGATTCAAATAATAACAAACCAAATTAAGAAAAAAATATAAGGAAAGGTCGTAGATGGAGAAGAAACATACATGCAAAATATCTAATCAATTCTCTATGGTAGATGAATCGAAAAATTAATTGAATGACAAATTTTTTATTGTTTTTATTAGTGAGAGAGAGAGAGTAGAAGAAATAATACGTGTATAGAGACGTGTCTGTTGAAGAAATAATACGTGTATAGAGACGTGTCTGTTGTCTCTTGAAATTTCTATAGATTGGGTCGGGTCAAATATAATAGAATTGGGTTGGGTTAAAATATAGGGTTGGATTTAATTATTTGGGAATAAAATATATTAAAAAGGGCAAATGAATAAAATGGTAATACGTGTACAATAACTAGTGATAAGGGTATCTTTGTACCTTTTCATTAATGGCAAGGGTATATTTGTATCCAAAGTATGACAGAGGGTATATTTATACTATTTATTAAAGTTCGGGTGGTATGTTTGTACCTTTTCCAATGAAAAAATGTACCGTATAAAAAATAAGGTTCAATCATGATAGTACTGTACAAAAGTAAATACATAAATATAGTATCAAATCATATCAAGAAATGTAATGCAAGTGATCTAATGCAATGCAGTGATTATGGAGGGGCATTTCATATACGCCTTGAAAGCCTCAGTGCTTCACAATAGGAGTCATGGGGGTTCGCAACCCATATACTTTTACAATCTCAATCACTTGATTGGTACATTCCTCAATCAAGGTTTTGATAAAGTGTGTTATTTTTTTGTACAAAATAAGTATGTCTCATATCTCAAAAACCTTAACGAGATATCCTTTGATTAAGGATTCGATAAGGTGTTTCATTTTATTATAAAATAAATGTTTCTAATTAGTAGCAAATCTCATAAATATGCATCGATTAAATAGGGATGTAATGCTCATAACCAATAAATATAAAGATAATAATCTATTCAATATTGGTTTAAAAGAGCTCAAAATCAACTCAATATGAAAATAATTCATGATATAAGCAATTCTATGACACCACTGGAATAAAGATTTATGTAAGACATCATTGATATAATTTAAGTCTAAGTAACTCTCTCTGGAATCATGATAATGAAAACACAATTTAATGCTCAAGTATCACCTATAATTGTCATGACCCAAAAACGAAGGGTCATGACGGCACTTGTCGCGACGAGCATTCACAAGTAATTCTATCACCCAAATTGATATATAAAAAGAAGAATCAATAAAAAAAACCCTAGGAAAGACTCCTAGAGCATGGTTGAACCACATACATATATATTGAACCCAAAAATACATAGTTAAAGATAACAATACAATATCGCAAAACCTGGTGTAATGGTGTAAGAACTACTAAATACGTCTCGAATGTCAAAGATAAAATAATAGTATAGGAAGGATCAAAATCTATCTCCAAATACTAAAGCAGACATGAAATAGTTAGGAAGAGGTAGTAGGCCGATTCCTAAAACATAAGATGATATCTACATTGGACATACTCCAAATGCCGCCTTAATTAGATATTCGTGCGGCGCACTCGTACCTAGATATACACCAAAAGGTCACAATAGGAATAATAACGGTCCTCTTATACCCAATTGATATTATAGGTCGACTTAATAAAGTAGAATATAAAGCAAATAAGTACAAACTATGGTCATGTCATCTATAAGCAAGAAATGTCTTAAATAGTAACCCACACCATCTCCATTAATAGTTCTAATATAGATACATATAACAAATACATGTAGAGAAAAGAAGAACAAATATTCACATACATCAAATACAAGTATAGAAAGATAGAACAAGTGGATATATATCAATTCAAAGATAGAAACACAATAAAGCATAAGAACAATATATGAAGTGCTATGGAGAAGATGATGATGATGAAGATATGATGCACGAGGTCATCGTACAACATATGTAAACACCTACTGAGCTAAAGCTTCCCGAGGTAGGACCCATGGGGGGTTCATTAACCCATTTAAAACTAAAATCAAATAACAATATCCATATCTCCTCTCCAACGCATATATCAGTAAAGGGGTTTTAAAGATGTTACATTTTCTGTTAGAAAAAACAACATTTCCAATATGTTGATGGTGTTACCAATGTTTAATGAATGAATATGATATGAGGATGCAATTCTCATAACCAATGAAAATGAGAATATGCAAAATTTAACCAATATATCAACCACGTGAGCCAAGAATTAACTCAAATTAACCAACTATCAATGATCCAATATAATCCAAAAAACAACAAGTGAATCATGTAAGAAAGTTTTAGTGATACCACATAATTAAAAAATTTAGTCTTTTTCCAACCAAAACGAGTGTAACCAAACATGCATATATCAACACTAAATCAACAACATCATACAAGACCTAACACAGTCATATATAATAAATAATGTCTCAAAACTACCAAATGTTATCCACATATCCCTCCACACGAGCACATGTAGGTGCACACTGGATATCCTATAATTTGCACTAAACAAACTGTAATGAGTCCTCATGACTCGTAGTGAGCCACTCATATTCAAAGTAGAAGACTTAGCCACATATACTGATAATGCTATAGTTAGGGTCGAATGACACGTCAATACCCCTTATGACTAGTAAGGTAAGTCATAGTCAAGACATTGAGGATAAAATTTCACAAATTATAAGGACCAACAATCCTGGGTGTTACATTCTCCCCCTTGTATTATTCATCCTCGGATGACAAGACAAGGCATTAATTTTCATGATTTGACTCCCAATACAACCACATTTTTCATTAACAAAGACATAAAACAAAAATATTAAGGAATACACATACTTTAAGAAAGATTATCCAAAGTAGGAAACAGTAATAGGTATTTGGACTTCATGTCTTCTTCAGCATCCCAAGTAGATTCTTCATGCTTTTGGTTCCTCTATAGATGCTTTATTGAAGACACATCCTTAGCCCGCATCCGACAGACTTGCTGATCTAAAATCCCTATGGGACTTCCTCGCATAATAAGGAATCAGAAGCATCAACAGTCTCCAAAGGAACAAACAAGGAAGGATCACCCACACACTTTTTCAACATTGACACATGAAAGACCAGATGAATAGTATTTAAAATAGAAAGCAACTCTAACTCATAAGCAACCTTCTTAACTTTCTTCAAAATATGATATAGGCTAACATAACGGGGACTGAGCTTCCCATTCCTTTCAAACCATATCACTACCTTCATGGGAGAGACCTTCAAAAATAATAAATCATCTATATAAAACTCCAAATATCTCTGTCTTACATCCATATGGAACTTTTGGTGAGTTTGGGCTGACTTAAGCCTATCTTGAATCACTTTCACCTTCTCTAAGGCTTGGTGAATAAAGTTTGGGCCAAACAATCTACTTTTACCTATCTCAAACCACATAATAGGAGACCTATACCTTCTACCATACAATGCTTCAAAAGGAGCCATCACAATGCTCGAATGATAGCTATTATTATATGGAAACTATATAAGAGGAAAATAGCTGACCCAACTGACACAAAAATCGATCACATATGACCTTAGCATATCCTCTAAAGTCTGAATGGCCCTCTTCTCTTGTCTATCTATTTGACAGTGAAAAATGATGTAAAAGTTAACCTTAGTCCCTAATCATCAGTGAAATGAATGCCAAAAATGACATGAGAACTGAGTATCTCAATAAGAAATAATGAAAACTGGATCACCATGCAGCTTAACTATTTTCTCAATGAACAACATGGCATAATTCTCTAAAGAGAAATTATTTCCACCGGTAAGAAGTGAGAAAACTTATTCATCTTATCTATGATGACATAAATAGAATCCAACTAACTATAGGACTGCAGTAGACCTGTAAGAAATCTAAATTAATCACTTCCCATTTCCACACAAGCAACTATGTCTCTTGAGAGAAATAACTAGGCCTCAAGTGGTCAACCTTTACTAGTTGGCCCACCATGTACTTGGCCACATCCCACTTCATGTTGTTCCACTAATAAACATCCTTAAAGTAATGATATATCTTTGTAGATCTAGGATAAAGAGTATACCTTGACTCATAAGCTTTGGCCAAGATCCACTCTCGCGGTGCATCGATGTCACAAACATATAACCTACCTTGGTACCTCAACATGCAATCACCACCAATGTCAAAAGCCATCACTTTTGGGTGACCCACATCATCCTTGATTTATATCAAAATGGGATCTAAAATATGATTCTCCTTTACCTTAACTTTTTGAAAAATCACACATCTATTCTCGGGGTAAAAGAGATGAACCCCAAGATTAGCCAAATGGTGAATATCATTTACCAATTATTTTATCTCCTCATCCATATGAGACATGCTTCCCATGGATAACCTACTAAGAGTATCAACATCCACACTAGCTTTACCTGGATTATAATAGAGACTTATATCGTAATCCTTGAGCAACTTAAGTTATCTCCTTTTCCTAAAATTCAAGTCTTTCTAGGTGAACAAATATTTCAAACTCTTAAGGTCTGAGAATATATCAGCATGAACCTTATACAAGTATTGGAACCAGATCTTTAGAGTAAAAACCACAACTAACAACTACATATCATATGGCGAATAGTTCTTCTCATGAAATTTCAACTTCCTAGAAGCATATGAAACCACCTTGCCATATTGCATCAACCCAAAACCTAATCCCATACAAGATGCATCATAATAAACGATAAAGCCATAAGTTTCCTCCAATAGGGTCAAAATCGGATCCAAAGTTAACTTAACCTTTAAATTTTTGAAACTACCCTCACAAGTTTCGACCATAAGAAATTTTCCTTTTCTGAGTCAACTTAATAAATGGAGCAAAAATATAAGAAAACCTCTCCACAAACCTTCTATAATAATTGACTAAACCTAAGAAGCTTCGAATATTGGTTGGAGTCTTGGGTCCAGGACACTTCTTAACCACCGTAAGATTTTGTAAATCCACTATAATACCTTCGTTAGAAACAATATGACCCAAATAAGTCACAATATTCAACTAGAATGCACACTTAAAGAATTTAACATACAACTGTTGTTCCTCAAGGGTCTATAACACTAAACGGAGATGATTAGCATGATCCATATTGCTCTTAAAATTTACCTAAATATCATCAATGAATATAATGAAAAAAAGTCTAGAAACTATCAAAAACTCACTTCATAAGATCCATGAATTTTTATAGGGCATTAATAAAACCACAAAACATCATCAAAAACTTAAAGTGACCACACCGGGTTTAGAAGGCAGTATTAGGGATATCCACCTCCCTATTATTCAACTAACTGATCATAACCTGAATAAACATCAATCTTAGAAAAAAAACTTAGCAACTTAAAGCGAATAAAATAGATCATCAATCCTCAGAAGGGGATACTTATTTTTCACAGTCACTTTGTTCAACTAGCAGTAGTCTATACACATTTGAAAGGACCCATATTTCTTCCATACAAAGAGTATAGTAGCACCTAAAGGTGATACACTAGAGTGGATTAAACCCATATGAAGAAGATTTTTCAACTTCTACTAAAGTTTCTTCAACTTAACTAGCACCATTCTATAAGGACGAATAAATATAGAACGAGTATGTGGAAAAGTATCAATCTTAAAATTAATTTCCCTATCGGGAGGGACAAGATGGTGGGTGTATTTATGCATTCTAGCATTACTATTCTAGACTTTTAGCCTTGTTTTGAGGATGATTCTTATGATATATATGTTGATAATGATATAAATAAGAATATATGTGCCCAAGTATGTTTTTACAATGTTTAATAGTTTTTTCACATAAGTTTTGATTCGATTCGACCATTTAGTGTTCAACTGAGAAAACTAGTGTGACTAGTTTGAGCTAGGTGTTGTCACATCTCTTGTGTTGGATTCTAATGTATATTTTATTGAGTTCATAAGGATTTTATTACATATTTATATGTTAAAAAACTTGTTGATATTTTTCAAGGGTCAATTGGATCAAACCAAGGGTCAAAACAATAATTTAGATATCAAAGAGAAATTATTCAATGCTTAGATCATGTTTTGATTCACCGTATTAGATGTTGTATTTTTTTGAGCTCTAAAGTATTTTGTTTAATGCTTTAGGGAGCTTCATGAAATCATTTTGATGATATATGAAGGATAAACAAGCTTCAAATCAAGTGGAAACAACTCAGAAAGGCTCGAAATGGCACAATGAAAGCACCATATAAAAATTGACACAACTTAGACCCCGAAGATGTATGGGGTTCATGATACCTATAGGAGTGGCTAATGGATACATTCTAAACACCACTAGATTTATATGAGGACCAAATTATTTAATATTTGGCATATGTAGCTTATAATGGGGCTTAAGAAGACTCTATGAAGCATTGAAATAGCAACGAGACATTGGAATTTGATAGATTTTTTGACAATTGTAAATTGGTATGTCACCGCGATGTGGTGATGCAAAAAATTGGGATAATTCTTCCCAGCTGAAGGAAAATAGCTTGGAAACCTAATCTAAGTGGGGTTATGACTTGTATACTATAAATATAAGGTCCCAAATTCTATTTTAATCATCTTAGAATGCCCTAGATCACTTGGGACATCATTGGAGGACACCACAACTTCTTAGGTTTTGTCATTCATTAATTTAGTTTTTTGTATGGTTTGTATCATCACTCTAAGGGATTGGATGATGAATATTTTAATTCAAGGCTAAACTCCCTTTTTGGGGTTAAGGCTAAGATCATGAAAAGTTTTGTTTTGAATTAATTTCATTGGATTTGCTTATCATATTTGGTTGTTTGTTTATTCTTGTTTTAACTATTTTATGGATTGATCACCTGTAAAATACATCAATTGTCAACCTTTTAATCTTGAAAGAGGGAATTGGGAGATAGAACATGGGAATAAATAAAGTATGATTTTTATTCTTTTATTAACTAAAAACTTTGTATTAGCATCTCGGACAAGGATGTACTTAGATACCTTACTGGATTCAATGTAGGATGATATCTTTAAAACACTCCATTAGATTATTACATCCCCGCTCAATGATGTAGTTGTAATGTCCATATTAGGTAAACGATTAGAGGTCGAGAGACCAAGATCATGAAATTAACCCTATGAATCAACAACCAAAATAAGTGAATTAATGAATGAAGTTCAATAGCGTACTATGATTGTTCTTAATCTTTAACCCTAGGTTTCTATCAATTGATTGTCATAAGTTATTACTTTTCTACATTAGTTTAGTTAATTTTTTAATTACAATTCTAAAAGTATATTTGATACTCTTCTCTATTGGTTAAACTAGAATTAAATAGACCACAAATGCAAGCCCCTGATAGATCGATACTTGGGCTTCCTTGAAGCCATTTTGCTACTTGATAAGACCACGTACACTAGAGTGTGCGCTTGGGTGCTGTCAAGTTTTTTAGGATTATTCCTACAATGTATGAGTTGATAATGATATAAATAAGAATTTATGTGTTCAATTATGTGTTTACAATGTTTAATGGTGGTTTCACATGAGTTTTGATTCAAATAGATTATTTAGAAGTCAACCGAGAAAACTAGTGTAACTAGCTTGACCTAGGTATTTTTCTGGTCTATTTTGTTGGGTTCTAATGTGTGTTAATTAGTTAATAATGTTGTTATTATGTTTTTATATGTGAAGAAACTTAGTAATAATGTTCAAGGGTCAAGTGGATCAAGACAAGAGTCAAAACAACAAGCTTAAGCTTAATGAGAATTTAGTCTATGCTTAGCTCATGTTTTTAGTTCACCATTGCGGATGTTGTGCTGTTTTGAGCTCTAAAATGTTGTGTTTAATTCAATAAGATGCTTGGTTAATGGATTATAATTATATATGAAGGATATACAAGCTTTTAATCAAGTTGAAATAACTCAAGAAGTCTCGGAATAGCTCAACAAAAGTACAATACAAAAATTGATGTAATTTAGACCCCTGAAATTTAAGGGGAGCGTGTGACTTGTAGGAGACTCAAATGTATTAGTACAAAACAACACAATTTAAGAATAGAACCATATTCTTGAATATATGGTGAGTGTAGCTTATAATTAGGCTTAAACAGGATCTGTGACACGTTGAAATCGCGATGAGCCCCTGGAATTTGACAATTTTTTTGACAATTGGGAATTGGCATGTCACCACGACGCGGTGATACCCAAAATTGAGAAATTCTGCCCAGCTAAAGGAAAACGACGTGAAAACCTAATCCAAGTCGGTTTATGACTCTTATACTATCAAAATAACGTCCCAAACGTTGTTTTAATCATCTTGGAACACCCTAGATCACTTGGGACATCATTGGAGGCTACCGAAACTTCTTTTTAGGTTTTTTGCTCTTTCAATTGAGTTTTTTTTATGATTTGTATCATCATTCCAAGGTATTGGATGCAGAATATTTTCATTCAAGGCTAAACCCTCTTTTCTGGGTTAAAGACAAGAACATGATCATTATTATTTTGGATTAATTTTGTTTAATTTGCTTATCATTATTGGTTGTTTGTTTATTCTTGTTTTAATTATTTTGTAGATTGAGCACCCATAAGATACATGTATTGTTGACCTTTGATCTCGGGAGAGGGAATAGGGATATTGAACATGGGAATAAACAAAGTTTGGATTTTAATTCTTTTATAAAATAGAGAATTTAACTTAGCGTCTAGGACAGGGATGTATTTAGATGCCTAACTTGATTCAAACGTAGGATGATAGATTTAATTAACTTAATTAGATTATTGCATCCCCGCTCAACGATGTAGTTGTAATGTCCATATTAGGTAAAAGATTAAAGGTTGGGAAACCATGCTCATGCTATTAACCCTACAAATCAACAACCAAGATAAGTAAGTTGATGAATGTAGTTCAACACATAGCATGATTGTTCAAAGTGCTTTAACCCTGGGTTTTTATCCATTGATTATCCCAAAACTTTTATTTTTATGTATTGTTTATTTTATTTTTAATTAACAATTTTAAACCCTATTTGTTACTCTTCTCAATTGGTTAAACTAGAAGTAGATAGTCGGTGAATGCAAGTCACTAAGAGATCGATACTTGGGCTTCCTTGAATTATTTTGGGCTTGTGGAGTCCATTCTTGAGGTTAGTATATTTTGAAGTAGGATTTTTGAGCTTTCAATTGAGTATAACATGCTTAGTGTTGTAAACTTTATTTCTGTGTAATCATTGTAATGCTAGCTTGAATTTCTTGCATGTAGTAGAAGTGTGGAGTCTCTTCAGCT
Source organism: Capsicum annuum (assembly GCF_002878395.1). Classification (NCBI taxonomy): domain Eukaryota; kingdom Viridiplantae; phylum Streptophyta; class Magnoliopsida; order Solanales; family Solanaceae; genus Capsicum; species Capsicum annuum. The sequence goes on along the minus strand of NW_025852119.1, from coordinate 200,263 downwards.
GATGGAGTTTATAGTTAAGATTTGTTGGAGGACGAAAAAGGCTTTAAGTGTGGGGTGGTGATGTTGGTTTTATTTATGTTTTCTAGTATTACTATTCTAGCCTTTTTAGCCTTGTTTTGAGGATGATTCTTATGCTATATCTATTGATAATGATAAAAATGATCATTTATGTGTCCAATTATGTGTTTACAATGTTTAATGGTGTTTTCAAACAAGTTCTGATTCAATTTGGGCAATTAGAATTCAACCGAAAAAACAAGTGTTACTAGGTTGAGCTTGGTGTTTATCTAGTCTCTTGTGTTGGGTTCTAATGTGTTTTAATGAGTTAATAAGGTTTTTATTATGGATTAATATGTGAAAAACTTAGTTATAATTTTCAATGGTCAATTGGATCAAGACAAGAGTCAAAACAATAAGCTTAAGCTCAATGACAATTTAGCCTATGCTTAGCTCATGTTTTGAGTTCACCATTGAGGCATCACCAAGTCGCGATGACAAGCCAGTTCACAATTGTCAATAATCTTTCAAAATCTAGTGTCTCATTGCGATTTCACCGCATCACGGAGCCTCCTTAAACTAGTAAAAATCCAGTGTCTCATTGCAATTTCACCAAGTCATGGAGCCTCCTTAAACCCCATTATAAGCTACATGTTCTAGTTAGTCAAAAGCAGGGGCCTGTTCTAAATCCAGTGATATTTTTCATGCATCCATTGGACACTCCTAGAGTCCACACGCTCCCTATACATTTAAGCAGTCCAAATTGCATCCACCTTGCGTCTTGTAATTCCGTAATCATTTTCGAGCCTTTTTGAGTAGTTTCCACTTGATTTGAAGCATGCATATTCTTCATATATCATCATAATCCATTAAAAAAGTCTACTATTGGATAAAACAAAAACATGTAGAGATCAAAATAACAAAACATCCTCAACGGTGAACTAGAAACACGAGCTAAGCATAGGCTAAATTCTCTTTGAGCTTAAGCTTATTGTCTTTATCCAATTGACCCTTGAACATTGTAACTAAGTTGTTTATCATATAAAAACATAATAAAAACCTTACTAACTCATTAAAACACATTAGAACCCAATAATATAGACTATAAAAATACCTAGCTCAAGCTAGTTACACTAGTTTTCTCGGTTTAACTATAAATGCTCAAATTGAATCAAAACTTATGTGAAAACACCATTAAACATTGTAAAAACCTACTTGGACACCTAAATTCTCATTTATATCATTATCAACACATATATCATAATAATCATCCTAAAAAATAACCAAAATAGTCTAGAATAGTAGCGCTAAAATGCATAAATACACCCAACATCACCACCCCACACTTAAAGCCTTATTCATCCTCGAACAACTCTTAACAATAAACACCATAAGTTGAAGAGACTCCATACCTAAAGTACATGTAATTAATTCAAGCTAGCACTACAATGACTACACGTAATGCAGGTTTACAACATTATGCATGTTATGCACAATTGAAAGCTCATGAACACTACTCGAAAACACGCTTATCATTCAATAAAATATATCATAGAAATCACCCATATTCATCAAATATGTGCCCTCACAACAAGGGAGTTACCCATAATCACTCACATAAAAGCACTTTGTAACACGATGGGTACAGAATCAAATTACGCTCACTCCCACAAAGAATTCACCAATTACACACAATAACCCATAGGCTTTCCCTTAGTGTAGTTGTCCACTAATATTTGAATGATGAACTTAAGATCAATTAGGTCTTTTTCTGGGTTTTAATTTAGGCTAAGGAATGGGTAGAAACTATTTAGGAATAGTGACTAATCTCTCTAAGCACTTTAATACACTACATTTAAAACCAATCTCCAACAACCAAATTACACCATTTTTCTCTACCACATTCTTTTATTTTGCCGCATATCTTTAAGCATTTTCACAAACACATGGTGGACGTGTTTTTTATTCCTTTAAGATTCAATTTTTTTTCTTTTTTACAATTATGGGAATATTTCTAACACCATTTATATCACTCCCAACTATAACACATAATATATAAGAACCAATAACTATTACCTTGGGGCATCAATTTCACCTTTTTCTTATTCAATTTATCAAACTCCTTACTAAATCAATATTTTTTTGTTAAAGGACTTAGGAGATTTTTGAATCAAATTATCGTCAATAAAAGAAGGGGATTAGGCTCCATATGAGGCTATCAAAAAAACATTAAAGGCTCAATGGGTGTTCACTAGGAAATGCACAAAGGGTAGGACAAATAGAAGGTATAAAACAAGACTATCAATGAAATACCTAAATCATCTCCTATGCCCACATTCTTTATTTCACTTCACACACACACCGGGAAAGTTCTAGATATCACATGCAGCAAGAAATATACAAAATTCTTACACGCACATGGAACATACTCAACTCAATAGGATCATCATAGACTCTTAACCAAACAATAGCACCAATATAATTTTAAGCCAACAAGTACAAGTGTCACATATATGAGCCTAAGAGTTTCAAAAATAGCAATTCACTTAATCAACATGCTTTTACAAACAAACCCACTTGAGCCATATAATTAAAGATAGCACCAACAAGAATATCTTACACAAGAAATTCTTAAATTGAGCCAAAATTTGGGTATTTCCCCTCCAAGTAATCTAGGGGTCCTCCGCAATGGTCTCAAAAACTTGACAGTCCCCAAGAGTACACACAATTGTACGTGGGCTTATCGAGTAGTAAAAGTGGATTCAAGGAAGCCCAAGTATCGATCTCTCAAGGACTTGCATACACCGACTATCCGATTCTAGTTTTATCAATTGAAGAGAGTAGCAAATAGACTTTTAGAATTGTAATTTAAAAATAAAATAAACTAATGCGGAAAAGTAATGTATTAGGACAATCAATGGATAGGAACATAGGTTTAAATCTTAAGAACAATCATACTATGCTATTGAGCTTTATTCGTTAGTTTTCTTATCTTCGTTATTGATTCGTAGGGTTAATTACATGATTATGGTCTCTCGACCTCTAATCGTTTACCTAATATGGACATTACCACTACATTGTTGAGCGGGGATATAATAATCCAATTAAGTGTTTTAAAGCTATCATCCTATGTTGAATCAAGTAAGCAATCTAAGTACATCCCTGCCCTAGACACTAATTCAAATTCTTTATTTAATAAAAGAATAAAAATCATACTTTATTTATTCCCATATTCTATCTCCCTATTTCCTCTCTTGAGATTAAAAGGTTGAAAATTGATGTATTTTATGGGTGATCAATTCATAAAATAATTAAAACAAGAATATACAAATAACCAAATATGATAAGGAAATCCAATGAAATTAATTTAAAATGAAAGTATTCATGATCTTAGCCTTAACCCCCTAAAGAGAGTTTAGCCTTGAATAGGAATATTCATCATCCAATTCCTTGGAGTGATGATACAAACCATACAAAAAACTAAATTAAAGAATGATAAAAATCTAAGAAGTTGTGGTAGCCTTCAATGATGTCCGAAGTTATCTAGGGTGTTTCAAGATGATTAAAATGGAGTTTGGGATGTTACATTTACAGTATACTAGTCATAACCCCACTCGGATTAGGTTTCCACATCGTTTCCTTCAGTTGGGAAGAATTATTCCAATTTTGCGCATCGTCACGTCGTGGTGACGTGCCAATTCACAATTGTCAAAAAATATGTCAAATTCCAATGTCTTGTCGCAATTTCAATGAGTCACGGAACCTCCTTAAACCCCATTATAAGATACACACGCCATATATTCATTAATTTTTGCCTCTTATAAATGTAGTGGCAATTTTAAATATCAATTGGACACTCCTTCGAATAACACGTGCCACGGATAATTTAGGGGTTTAAATTGTGTAAATTTTTGTATTATGCTTTTGTTGAGCCATTTCGAGCCTTTTTGAGTTGTTTCCACTTGATTTGAAGCTTGGTTAGCCTTAATATATCATAATAATTCATTCACCAAGCATCCTAAATTATTAATAAGAACAATTTAGAGTTCAAAACAACACAACATCCAAGATGGTGAATCAAAAACTTGAGCTAAGTATAGGCTAATTTCACTTTGATATCTAAGTCATTGTTTTAACCCTTGGCTTGATCCAATTGACCCTTGAACATTATCACCAATTTGTTACACATATTAATTCATAGTAAAAACCTTATGAACTCATTAAAACACATTATAACCCAACACAAGAGACTAGACAACACCTAGCTTAAGCTAGTCATACTAGTTTTCTCGGTTGAACTCTAAATGGTCGAATTAAATCAAAACTTGTGTGGAAACTCCATTAAACATTGTAAATTCATACTTGGACAAATATATGCTCATTTATATCATTATAAACACATATAGCATAACAATCATCCTTAAAACTGAGAAAACTTGAGTAGAAAATAGATGCAAAATTTCCTTTTGTATTTCTGTGTATTCTATCTTTTGTTGCTGCTGTACATTTATACAAAAGGAAAACCTAATGAGATAGCTATATATTGACACAAAAGGAAAACCTAACAATCAAGTAAACTTAATGACCAAGAAAAACTAATGGACTGTACAACCTTAATTATATTCTACTCTAACAAACACAGAAAAATAGAGAAACTCTGTGTAAGTTAGCCCAATTCTAAAAGATGAAACTCAAGTAATTCAGTCTGAGTGCAGTTAAGACCAAGATCCAAATATAGCTTTAGTGTGTATCTATCTCCTTTATTTTATTCTCTGTGGAAGTAACATCATTTTTTTTGGTAATACCCCCTATCAAGTTGATGGCTGGAGATCGAACACTCAACTTGTGCAAAAGAAACCAGTGAAGTGGCCCTGCTAGAGATTTGGTAAATAAGTCAGCTAACTGAGATGAAGAAGGAACAAACTATAATGAAATCAACCCATCAAGAAGTTTTTCCTAGAAGAACTGGCAATCAAGCTTAATGTCCTTGGTTCGTTCGTGAAACACGGGATTCTTGGAAATATGTATTGTGGCCTGACTATCACAATTAATGGGCACTGTAAATAAAGGAGGTACAGACAAATCTTGAAGGAGAAGAATGACCTAGTTGATTTCAGTAACAAGGCGGCGCATAGACCAGTACTCAGCATTTGCAGATGAAAGATCTACGATGGGCTAATATTTTTATTTCCAAGATATAGGGAAACCCCAAGACTTAAAAAAACCACTCATAGATCGATGGTAATCAGAACAAGAAGCCTAATCAGAATCCTAAAATACTTGAATTTGGAATGAAGGATCTAGAGATAAGAAGTGCCCTACACTTGGATCTTTATTCAGATATTTCAAGGCATGATCAGCAACTTGAAGGTGAGCAGAACGAGGATTTTGCGTATACTAACTAAGATGCTGGACTATATAAGCAAGGTCAGGTCGAGTATTTGTTAAAAATTTAGTTTTCCCAAAAGCCATTGATAAAATGTCAGATCAGTGAGAGGCTCCCTAGAGGTGGAGAAAAGCTTAAGACTTGGATCCAATGGAGTAGACACAGGATGAGATCCTAAATAATCAAACTCAGTGAGGAGCTTGATTGCAAATTTTTGTTGGGTAATGATCATTCCAACATTCTCTCGCACCAATTCCATTCCCCAAAAGTAATGTTCCTGACCTAAATCGTTGATCTTGAATTCAAAATTGAATAATTTTTTTAATCTCACATATTTCCTCAGTATTGTTGCCAATGTTTAATATGTCATCGACATATACTGCTAAAAGAGTAACAAGGTTCCCTGCTACCTTGAAAAAGAGGGAGTATTCATTGAGTGAAGAATGGAAAACTCGAGTGTTTAATATAGAAGAAAACCGAGCATACCATTGGTGGAAAACCTGTTTCAATCAATACAATGATTTACGAAGACGACACACATGATTAGAAGAAGGAGGTACCAAACTGGGAGAAAAACTTATCTATACTTCCTCATCAAGATCTCCATAGAGAAACGCATTGTTCACATCAAGATAATAAATTTTCCAAACTTTCTTTACAACAACTAATAAAAGGCACCTGATTGTTGTGATTTTTACTACGGGGGGAAAACTCTTTGTATAATCAATGCCTCCTCTTTGTATATCCCCTCGGATCACCAATCGAGCCTTTGATATTTCCAAACAACCATAAGATTTCAATTTCACTTTATATACCCATTCACAAGGTAATGCCTTTTTCCCTAGGGGTAATTCGACAATATCCTAAGTTTTGTTAAAATATAATGCATCAAATTCTTTAGCCATAGCAGTAGTCCAACCAGGATGCATAATAACTTGTGCATATGGTGATGGTTTAGTTATTTGAATAATAGAATTTATGATAACCTAATTTGGGTTCTGTTAAGGCAGAAAAAGAAGTTGAATATAAAGGAGAAAAGGTTGATTAGAAGAAATCATAGAATAAGCTGTTGTACAAATATAATATGATAAGTACTTAGGCTTTTGATGTTGCCTGTGTGATCTTCGCAGGAAAGTAGTTTGTTCAGAAGGTAACATTGTAGAACCTAATGGATAGCTAGGAAAAGATTGATCAGGAGTAGGATGTAAATCAGAAACACTTCTAGGATTGAGATAAATTTGTTGTGATGACTCTTTAGAAAAATATGTACCATCATCTGAAATAGGAAATAGTCCAGGAAAATCATGGACATGGGATTAGGTTGAACAAAAGGACAAACAAGTTCCACAAACTTGACATCCCTAAAAACTATGACTTGATTTGTTTGAAGAACAAGAACCTTGTACCCCTTTTTGCAAAAGGATACCCTAGGAAAAAACAAGGAAGGGCCCTAAGACTAAGATTGCATCTATTTCTAGAAAGAGTAGAAATGAAACACAAGAAAAAGGCTTTAAGACATAGTAATTGGGAATAGTTTTGAATAAGACTTGGTACACAGATTTTTTTTAAGAACAGAAGATGGTAATCTTTAATCAAATGAGTGGCAGTGAGCAAGCAACTACTCCAGAACCTATAAGGATCATTATATTGAAACAACAAGGCCCTACATATTTACAACAAGTGTTTATGCTTTCTTTCTACCATAGCATTTTGTTGTGGTGTAGTTGTACAAGTGGTTTGGTGTAAAATCTCTTTTGATTGAAAAAATCTGTTTGTACCTTTCCTGTTCCCAAATCAAATACATTATCCGATCTCAAAACTTTGATTTTTGTGGATTAGCAAACTTCGGAGAAATCAAATCCATATGGGGTGTGTTATCCTTCATCACATATAGACCTATTACATTATCACCTAGTACTTGTTTATTCTTTAAAAAGGGGCTTGTATAGAATAATTTCTTTTAAAAAGAAATGTGATCGCAATCAAATTGAGTACATAACTGAGAAACTGATAACATATTATGTTTGAATGCAGGAACAAGAAGGACATGATAAAGTTCAAAATCCAGATGTAAATGTACACTACTAATATAGTCTACTTTAACCTTGAATGAGTTTGGTAAAGTGACTAAAATATGAGAAGGCAGAGTAAATATGTGTTGTAATAGACACTTGTCAAAGGTTATGTGTTGTGAAGCGCCAAAGTCTGTAATCCAGGTATGGTACATTGTTTTGAAAAAAAAGTAAATATATGACAAGCTATATGCATACCAGCTAGATTAACACTAGCACAAGCCTTAGAAGTTGATATTATAGAACTTGTTTGAACATCTTGAAACATTTGCACCAGTGTGTCACAGTGTTCTTTGGAAAAAACTTTGTTGATAAGGAGACTAGTCATAGTATTTGCTCTATTTCCTTCATTCTCAAAAACTGTATTAACATGATAGTTAGCAGAATTTCCTTTCCTTGCCTTGTTGAACTTAAAGTGTACTGGATACCCAACAAATTTATAACAAACATCCTTGGTGTGACCAAATTTTTTGTAGTATTTGCAAAAAGATCTGTCTTCTTAGTTTCTGTGTTTTCTGGTGGATTAGCACCCTTGTAATAATTTATACTCCTAGATGGAGTCTATTTTTATGTTGAAGTCATGAAAGCAGAAGATTTAATAGCAATACAATGATTAGAATGTAATTCCCTTGTGAATATTTATGTAAGATGATTAAATTGGCTTGGGAAGTACTAGGAAGAGGCTTCATCATAAGTATGTTTCCTCTCACGCTAGTAAACGCATCATTAGGACACATTAAAAGCAGTATTAGTTGTTGGTATTCATTCATTTTGATGTTGTGAGTTTTGGCTCAAAAATCACAGGTATATTTACATAACATAAAAGTATTTAGGAGTTTTAGTTGGTCCCAGATTCTTTTAAGTTTGGTAAAAATAGATTACTACATCGTTAGTACCTTGGCTAGTGTTATTGAGCTCCATTTGCAGTTGAAAAAGCCTTACACTATCTGCCTGTCCATAGTGATCCTCAACCTCAATACAAAACTCCCTAACTATCTATGAGTAGATCACACTTTCAGAGATATCCCTGCTAAGAAAATTCATCAACCAAGAAATGACCATGTCATTGTATCTCTTCCACTGATCAAATAGAGGTTAATCTTTAGTGGAACACTTTGCAATTCCTATTGGTAAATCAAAGTTTATTTTTAGCCGAGGGAGATATGACCACTACCCTTCTCGATTTTCCATAGCAAGAACCATCAAAAGAGACATTCAACAATATCATCCTTGTGTAATCAGAAGCAGACAAAAAATAAGGATGGAAAGGGTTTACCGGCAAAGAAGCTATCGTGTCAGATTTTTCTTCTGTACCAGGTATTGATGAAGAAGAATTGGAAGGGAAAGTACTCATGTTCAAAGAAGGATTTAGAATTGATTATCAAAAAAAAAATTATATTGATTCTTAAGGATTCTCTTGAGAAAATATGAGCGAAAAATAGATGCAAAAATTCTTTTTGTATTTCTGTGTGTTATGTCTTTTGCTGCAGCTACACATTTATACAAAAAGAAAACCTAACGTGCTATCTATACATTGATACAAAAGGAAAACCTAACAAGCAAGTACAATTAATGACCAAAAAAAACTAATGGGTTGTACAACCCTAATTATATTCTACTCTAACAAACACAGAAAAATAGAGAAACTCTTTGTTAGTTAGCCCACTTCTAAATGATAAAACTCAAGTAATTCAGCCCAAGTGCAGTTGAGCCCAAGATCCAAATATAACTTCAGCGTGTATCTATCTCCCTTGTTTCTTTCTCCATGGAAGTAACATCATTTTTTCGGCAACAAAAACTAGGCAAAAAAGGCTACAATAGTAATGCTAGAATGCATAAATACACCGAACATCACCATCCTACACTTAAAGCCCTGTTTGTCCTAAAAAAACTATTAACTATAAACACCATGAGCTGAAGAGACTGCACACTTCTACTACATGTAAGAAATTCAAGCTAGCACTACAATGACCACACGGAATGCAAGTTGACAACACTAAGCATGTTATACACAATTGCAAGCTGAAGAATCCTACTTCCAAAATAATCTAGACTCAATAACGGACTCCACAAGTAGAAAACTCAAGCATACTGTTCAATAAAGGGAATCATACAAATCACCCACATTCATCAAACATGTGCCCCTCAAAACAAGAGAGTTACCCATAATCTCTCAAAATTAGGTAATTCATAACATGATGGGTATAGGAATAAAGTTACACTCACTCTCGCAAGGAATTCACAAGTTACACACATTGATAAATAGGCTTGCCCTTAGTGTAGTCCTTCACTATTAGACGAATGTAAAGCTTAGGATCAATAGAAAGTTTTTTGGGTTGTAATGTAGGCTAAGGGATGGGTAGAAAAACTTTAGAAATAGTAATAACCTCTCTATGTGCTTTAATACACTACAGTAAAAATTTAAAACCAATATCCAACAACCAAATTACACTTTTTCATCCACACGTACCTTTAATTTTTTTTCCCCATCTCTTTTAAGCATTTTCAAAAACACATAGTTGGCTTATTGTTTATTTCTTCAAGATTAAATTTTTCTCATTCTCTACAATCATGGGAATATTTTTTACACCATTTATATCAATCTCAACTACGACATATCAAATATAAACACCAATAACTCTTACCTTGGGGAATCAATATCACCTTTTTGTTCTTCAATTTCTCAAACTCCTTAATAAATCAATTTTTCATTAAAGCACTTTGGAGATTTTTTTTTGGATCAAATTATGGTCTATCAAAGAAGAGGATTGGGCTACATATGAGGCTACCAAATAAAATAAGCTAAAGGATCTATGGGGATTAACTAAAATAATGTGCAAAAGGTAGGACAAATAGAAGGTACACATTAAGGCTATCAAAGAAATGCCTATATTATCTCCTAAACCCACACTCTTTAATTCGCTTTGTACATACACCAGGCAAGTTCTAGAAAATACATGCAACAAGGAATATACAAAAATAGCTCACACACATATGGCACGTGCTCAACTCACTAGGATCATCATAGACTCACAACCAAACAATAATATGAATTCAAATTTAAGCCAATAAATATAAGAGTCACAAACATGAGCCTAAGAGTCTAAAAAATAGAAATTAACCCAATCAACATTCTTTTACAAAAAAAAACACTTGCACCATGCAATCAAAAATAGAACCAACAAGAATATCTCACTTAATCCTATCCTAAAATTTTTTAAATGAAGCCAAAATTTGGGAGTTTACCCACCCCCACTTAAAAATCTACTTTGTCCCCAGAGTGAATTTAAAGGTAAGAGATAGAAATACTCCCCAAGGCATCTAAGCCTAGGTAATAGCATCTTTATATATTAAGGAGGATCCATGGGATCCCACACTCAGTCTTTTCCAAGCTTCAAGCTCAAGTTTATGTTTTTTAGACTCCCCATTAACCTGTGACTCAACCAAAAACAAAAAAAATGTGAAGTAAATACTAAAGAAAAAGAAACAAAAATGAAAAAATTTCTTAGCTTGGATTGCCTCCCAAGAAACGCCTAATTTAGTGTCACGACACGACCTAATCAACTTTTTTCTCCACTTTAAGGATATGAGTTTACCCCCTAATTTTGCATCCATCTTTTTGCCTCACTCATAGGGTGATGATACAAAGATTAAAGAACTGAGTAATGGATGATTCATGGTAAAAGACTCGTCCTTGACGTGCGGTGTGTTTTTATATTGCTTATCCAATGTAAAATCCAGAATATAGGATTCTTGTTCCTCATCTTCACACTCTTCTACTATTTTAAATGATTCCACAAACAAGATATCATCTAAACATAATGTAGAAAAGTTCTTTGAATGAGGCCCAACAAATCCTACTTCAATTTACAATATCTTCAACACCCTCACTTTTATTCGCCTTCTTAATTCCAGCCTCAAAAGAAAGATGACAATTGCGTGGCTGTGATTCTTGTGTTTGTTCCACAAATTTGCAAAATATCCTCCTAATATTTTTCTTTGATTAACATCTGTAGACATAGTGGCAGTGGTATCTTCTCAACCTGTTCCACAATTTTAGTTTTCGAGTACTCAGACTTCCTCTAATTATAAACAACTTTCACTACAACTGGTTGGGGAGTCAACTCTATATCTACCTCTAACTTATTATCCAATTTCTCTATAGTCTTTCGATAGTGCTTCATGTCTGCCAAGAACTGAACTTGAGATGCTAAAAAGTTGTTTCAGCATCTCTTCCATGTTTCTAGTTTGAGTTGTGGCCTGCATGTTTAATTGTTGCTACTGAAACTGCGATTGGTTATTCCATGATTAAATTTATGATTGATTCTGCCCCATTCTATTATAGTAGTTTTTATTATTTTACCTTTCAGTATATCCCACAAATAATTCAAAGCCGGGATTGACAGCACACATAGATGTGGTGAGCACTTTGACCACAAACCAAACACCAAGTTGTAGTCTATTCCATAGATAGAACAACATCTGCATCATATTATGAAGGTCCCGTCTGCGCACTTCCATCAAAATCTAGACAATAAGCTACTTAATGTGGTCCCCCCCCCCAAAAAAAAAAAGTATCATCATTAGTAAAAAATTATCTATCCTAGGCTGATATATCAAGCAGTGTGATAAAAAGAAAAATAAAAGAAAAAAAACAAAACTATTTAGAAATCAATATAGAAAAACTAAAAATTAGATAGTTTCCTAGTTATAAGTCCCAGGAAATGGTGCCAAAAACTTGACAGTGCCCAAGTGCACATACAAGTGTACATGGTATTATCGAGTAGTAAAGTGGCTTCAGTGTAGTCCAAGTATCTATCTCTCAGGGACTTGCGTTCGCCGACTATATAATTCTAGTTTAACTAATTAAGGAGAGTAACAAATAGAGTTTTAGAATTGTAAATTAAAATAAAATAAACAATTCATTAAAATAAAAGTCTTGGGACAATCAATGGACAAAAATCTAGGGTTAAAGCACTTCGAATAATCATACTATGTGTTGAACTTCATTCATCAACTTGCTTATCTTAGTTGTTGATTCGTAGGGTTAATTGCATTATCATGGGTTACCTAATTTGAATATTATAACTATAGCATTGAGCAAGGTTGCAATAATACAATTAAGTTAATTAAATCTATCATCCTACATTTGAATCAAATAAGGCATGTAAATACATTCTTATCCTAGACGCTAAGTTTAATTGTTTATTTTATAAAAGAATAAAAATTCAAACTTTGTTTAGTCCCATATTCTATTTCTCTATTCCCTCTCTCGAGATAAAATTTTTTAGAATATATGTATTTTATGGGTGATCAATCCACAAAATAATTCAAACAAAAATAAACAAAAAACCAATAACGATAAGCAAATTAAACAAAATTAATTCAAAATAATAATAATCATGTTCTTGGTTTTAACCCCAGAAAGAGGGTTTACCCTAGAATGGAAATATTCATCATCCAATCCCTTGGAATGATGATACAAACCATATGAAAAAACTAAATTAAAGAATGATAAAACCTAAAAAGAAGTTGTGGTAGCTTCCAATGAAGTCCAGTGATCTAGGGTGTTCCAAGTTGATTAAAATGGAGTTTGGGTTGTTATTTTTATATTATACAAGTCATAAACTGAATTGGATTAGGTTTCCACATTGTTTTCCTTCAGCTCGATAGAATTATCCTGATTTTGGTCATCACCGCGTCACGGTGACATGCCAATTCACAATGTCGAAAAATCTGTCATTTTCCAGTATCTCATCGCGATTTCAATGCGCCACGGAGCCTCCTTAAACCCATTATTAGGTACAAGCGCCATACATTCTATAATTTAGGACTCTTCAGAATCCATTAGTGTTTCGAATACATCCATTGGCCACCCCTACACAACACACGTATATTTTAGGGGTCTCAATTACGTCAATTGTTGTATTGTGCTTTCGTTGACCCATTCTGAGCCATCTTGAGTTGTTTCCAATTGATTTGAATCTTTTATATCCTTTATATATAATAATAATCCATTCAAAAGCATCCTATAGCTTTAAACACAACTATTTAGAGTTCAAAACAACACAACATCCTCAATGATGAACTAGAAACAAGAGCTAACCATAGGCTAAATTTTCATTGAACTTGAGCTTATTGTTTTGACTCTTGTCTTGATCTACTTGACCCTTGAAAATTATAAATTAATTGTTTCACATATAAACACATAAGAACAACCTTAGTAACTCATTAAAAGACATTAGAACCCAATGCAATAGACTAGAAAATCACCTAGCTCAAGATAGTTACACTAGTTTTGTCGGTTGACTTCTAAATGATCAATTTGAATCAAAAATCATGTGAAACCACCATTAAACATATTAAACACATACTTGGACACATAAATGCTTATTTGTATCATTATCAACACATATGGAATAAGAATCATCCTCAAAACAAGGCTAAAAAGGCTAGAATAGTAATGCTTAAATGCATAAATACACCCAACATCAGGACACCAGGACACTAGAAATATCATCAAGGAGCACCTCAGGGAACTCACAGACCACGGAAATATATTATAATAAAGGAACTTCAGAAGTAGAATCCTTGACATGCACTACATGGTAGAGACACTCTTTGGAAATCAATTTCCAAGCTCTAAAATAAGATATAAACCTTCCCTTAGGCACTAGGGAACTACACTCAGATTCACTCACTGGCTCATTTGGGAAATAAAAACTGACCCTTCCAGTCCAACAATCAAGAGAACCATAGAACCAATTCAACCAGTCCATCCCAAAAATCACATCAACGTCTAGAATATGCAACTCTATCAAATTTGGTAATGTCTTTCAACCACAGATAGATACCACACAACCCCTATAGACTCTATTGGCTATAATAGAGTCACAAACCAGGGTAGACACATAAAAAGGATATGGTCTAAACTGAAGGCCAATACCAAAATGAATAGCCACATAAGGGGTCACATAAGAAAGAGTAGACTTGAGATCAAGGAGATAATGCACATCATGAGAGAAAATTTTTTAGCATACTAGAAACAATATTGGGGATGCATCAAAATCCTAACATACAAATGGTTTTGATCCTCATCGGAGATATAAGCAGTAACCTTTCATGCAGGAGCAGAAAAATAGCAATCGGGACATTATTCGCCCCCATAGCAATATCGCCTGAAGGATTGTTCTTCTAAAAGTGGCAAGGGTGGCCACATCTAAAATACATATTTCTCACCTCCTCATAGAAACCACGGTACAACTTTCCACAATATTTACAAGAAAGATAGGATGGAGCTGACTGAGCCCCTCTAGCGTCAGATTGGGCACCTTGGGCATTGAAACCAACAATATTCTGAAGATGAGGATCACCCAATGGATTTGGATAAGGAGCACTAGTCATTGAGTAGGAGCCATAATTGCCCCACTTTTTCTTAGACCATTTTCCACCGTCTCTACCACTCTGTGACTAACCTTCACCCTAATCCAAATATCAAAATTTCTTATTCAGCCTTTTACTCATGTCAACCTACTTTTGTTTTCCTCCTCAACCTATTGCATAAACACTACCAACCTGAAGATGTCTATGTCTTTGTTTAACAATTAGCTTTGTTTTCCAATACCAAATAATGAAATAACCCCAAAGCAAATCTCCTGATCCAAGCTCTCGTAAAAGATACCAACTCTAGAGAATAATGAGATAGCTAGTGAAACTTTAAGGCATACTTTATTCTGTCAACCTACTTTGCCTCAAGTTCACAAACTCTTCACCCTTAAGCCCCCACAACTCTATAGAAAGAAGCGGTCAAAGAAAGCACTAGAAAAGTCATCTTAAAAACCTAAGTCTTCCTATTCACCCTTAGACTAATCTCACTCCTCATGCCATTGATATGCCAAATCTTTTAGTCGGTATACGATAAATTCTACACCCTCAAGGATAGAGGCATTTATCATATGGAAAATATTTTCTATCTCATCAATGAAATCTTGAGGATCTTTCTCAACCTTAGAACCAGTAGAAACTGGAGGTTTATGTCTTATAAACTATTAAACTCTAGAGACCTTAGTAGAAGGAGCAACATCGTTCTGACAGTCAGACTGCGAGATTGAGAGACCACCAACTTAGTAAGCAAATTTATCGAACGATGAAACTTAGCATTACTTACATCACCCTAAGGGGCCTGAGGAGGACTAGTGGAATTTAGAAGAACTCTACGAGATCCATCAGGAGCAGGAGACCTCCACTGATAATGAATCCCATAAGTAGGACGAGTTCTATTAACGTTGTACTTAAATAAGATAGAAGAGTTTCCTTGAGCTTCAAATCTTCAGGGAGGTATGATCTGTAATGTAAATAAATGAATATTAGATAATATTCAAGACCTTAGACTTTATAGACAGAAAATACTAACTGAGCCAATGCACCTAACTCGGTGATAGAAAAGTAGAAGTATTTCTGGTGCTTGCATTACATGGAGATACAACTTCGGAGATGGTTAGTGGGGTAAACACTAGCATGTAACTTAGCGATGGGGGAAAAAATAATGTCAAGACAAACTATTTCAAATACCATATAAGCATATCATAGTACATAAATGAAAAAAATGCTGGGATAAGGAACAAGGATTAGCATAAAGTAAAACATTATCTTGGACTATGTAGCTCAATCATCATAATAGTACACACGGGGTATATAGGTTTACCTCTCCCTAAGGTAAGGGCCCCTGCTGGTGTTAGCCACACGAAGTAGAGAAAATTTGAGGGAAAGTCAAAGCTATCCAGGCAGCTAGCCCTCCCAAAAATATTTATATCAAGTGTGACTTATGCAAACAGTTTATCAAGACAAAACTTCATGTCGGCAAACATGAGTTTCTAGTACTAGTCATCGAAGACCTATACCTTCAGAGCTTCACTACATAACGCCTATTAAGTCCAATTTAAACTAAGTTTCACATAACCTATTTATTAATTAATGAACCAACTGTTAAGTCACCTCATGGGTATTATCATACCTAAACACTTGTAGTCTTATCTCTATGCCATAACAATCATATTAATACATTGGGAAATGCCTTGACTCCTTTTTGTTCATCAATATGATACCTAACATGGCTTTTTAAATCAAATTTCATTGGTTTATCAATTATGCAATGCAATAACATAGGTAAGTAATGTTATCCTCGTAAGTCTACATTTAAATAATGATAAACTAACAAGTGTATCTTTTGATGATATTAAGGATTGCTAATGTTATAAGGATATGAATTCTCAATCCACGATATCTAAATAAATATGTCACATTGAGAACAAATGGAAGGAGAATCTCAGCCCCAAAAGTTATGGAAAATTAGATCAATCATGATTAAGTAAAATAAGAAAAGGGATATTTAAAGATTAAAGAGTATATTATCCAAAGATATAGAGAATCAAAAAGACTAACTCAACATAGAAGCAAGGAAGGAAACCATCTCAGAAAATAAAAGAACATCCAATAATGAAAAGAAGGAACGCGACGTTTAAAAAGTGTGGCAAGCGGATAAATAAAATATCTTTGAAATAGAAGAAGGATCATAATCCTAGAATTTCGATAGACCATATAAATCAAACCTAAAGCAAAAAGAAGAAAGGCCATAATTTTTACCTGGACTTATCTGATATGGACATGTATAATTATAAAATTCCATTGTATATGGACATATCTGATATGGATATATATTATGGTGCTATCACCCAATCAAGGAATAAATTTAAATCTTTGTTTGGGAAGAAATATTGTGGGTTTCCTTATGGAAATTGATAGCAGAAGACAACAAAAGAAGAAGACTGAAGATGAACACAAGTTATGCAACTTAAGAAAAAAAATCAAAATGTCTAAATCTTAGTCTCACAAGGCTTTGTAAGTTTTAGTTTACAATTGTTATATAAAGAGTAGGATTAAGTCAACTTTGTAACATTGACTAAAGCTGTGTCATAAGATTTGGAGAGAAAAATAAGAAACATCATAAAATTCCTATCATTGTACTCGAGCCCGACATCGAACAATCTAAGGAAACTTTAAAACCCAAGGGGACTGAATGTAGGCACCAAATTGGTGTTTCAAACCATGATAAATCTATGTTTCTTTACTTTGTGTTTAACTATTTATTTACTTAATTGAGTTAAATGTAATTTGTTCTGTGTAGTGTATTGTTCTGCAGGCGAGACAGCAGAAAAGAGTCAGTAGTTAACTTAAGAGAATAAGTTCAATTCATCCCCCTCTTGAATTTCAATTGGTATCAGAGTTGGACTCATAAACAACATTACTTAACCACAAGTGAGCAAAGATCAAATGATAAATTAACAAATTCCCAATGCTCTTCTTCAGGATGGTCATTCCTCTACAAGACCACCATACTTTAATGAACACCATTACTATTACTGGAAGAACAAGTTTAGGATCTTTGTCCAATAAAATGACTTCTAACACTGGGTTTTCATCAAGAAGGATCCAATGTCGATTCTAGGACTAAAGGAGAAGCCAAAGGATAAAGACAAAGAATCTAACAGTTCTGACACAGAAGACATTGAAATCTTTGAGTTCACCAAATAAAATCAAAAGGTAATTTATGCACGAGCTATAGTTTTACTTTTGTATGCAGTTAGTAGGGAAGAATACAACAAGATATCAACTTGTGAGACCATAAAATAAATGTAGGACAAATTAGAGGTAACCTATGAAGGAATCTCCAAAGTCAAGAAGTCAAAGATTGCTGCCCTGCTCAATGAATATGAGTTGTTCAAAATAGAAAAGTATGAGAACATTGAAAAAATGTTTTCTAGATTCAGTAAGATTATGTGCGAACTGCAATCGCTATGGATGATCTATCCACACCACCTGCAAGTCCAAAATCTTGTTCGATGTTTCCCAAAGAATTAGGAAACCAATAATGCTATTCTGGAGTATGGAGATCTTAACAACATGACATATGATGAACTATGAGGCAACCTTATTACATATGAGAAAATTTATATTAACAAGTACTATAAGGAAGAGAAGAAGAAACTAGTAACCTTCAATACTGCTCCAACAGAAGAAGTGGATATTCTTGAAGATGCTAATAATGAAGGAATGACTCTCATAAATTTTGGATTAAGGCAAATGATGAGATAGAGATAGCAGAGATCCCAAGGAGCCAAGAATGATGATTCCACTAAAAATGATGATCGTTGTTATTACTGTAGAAGGCCTGGTTATTTTAAACAAAACTATCCTGAGTTAAGGAGAGGATTGTCTAGAAAAAATCAAAACTTTGGATCCTTGAGTTATGAAGACAAAACCAAAGAAAAAGTAAAAATTGCCAATATGTGTTTTATGGCAACAAGTTAATCTAGCGAGGCAAAAATACATGATTTTCCCAACTATAATATTCTTGAATCTAACTTAGATTTGATAACTGATGAGCTTCAAAAGGTTATAGATAATTATAACAAGCTTGCTCAAGAAAATAAATGTTGTGAAGCCCAATTTAAATGAAAACATGAGGAGGAACAAAGACGTCATCAAATACAACTGGGAGAATGTAAAATTTAAATTGACTTGCTTTATAAGGAGCTGATCATGTAAAAAAAGGCCAAGCAATATTAAGAAAACTCATAGTCACAGATTTTTAAAATCCAACTTTTTTCAAAAAAATATTGTTCCTTATTTGAATTGTTTAAATCGGCTAAGATCTACTTTTCTTCTCAAGGACCTCTCTATTTGATATGTGGACAGAGTGAGCACAAATGGTACATTTGAAGGAATAAGACTAAAAGTGTGTGGGTTTAGAGGCCTAAAGAAAGCGCATCTAACCCGAAGGACCGAAAGCACATCTAACCCTAAAGGACGCAAGACCACTTAGGTACCTAAACAAACTCGATCTTCTTATGTTGGAGGGACAGGACCACAAATTACTGATGACTTTTGGAAATGATGTTTTAGATATTTCAAGAGAAGTGATTATTATTATCAGCATGTATGATTTTCTTATACATTTATGATATTATTTAAAATGTTGCATCCACACCCACATACTCAGTACATTCCCAAGTACTGACTCCCATACTCTTATGTACTTCATATTTCCTCATGATATAGGTTTAGGTGCTCAGTCTCAGCAGCGACAGGGATCTTTGAGTACCTTAATCTACATTTCTGCAGTTGGTGAGTCCTCATGGTTCGAGGACCTGTGTCTCTGATTTTGTCTTATTAATAAATGGTTTTTTACTTTTAGTTCAGTACGAGTCAGTTGGGGATCTATCCCAATGGCTCCTCAGTCCTATATAGTAGAGGCTTTGTCAGACTAGTGTACCAGCGTGTACAAGATTTCAGTATTTTGTTTGTACAGTGTAGTATTACTTCATATTTCAGTATGTTCATGACATGGTTATTCCTCTTTATCTTAGCATGATTTATACTATGATGAGTTCTGAAAGTGATGATAGGCTTAAAGGGTTAGCTTGAGGCCACGTGTGACCTTGAGCACCATGTGACGTCTCAGGATAGGTTCTTGGGGGTTACAGTTCTAATTGGCATATGGGATCAAATTTTGTAGATTATGATTGCTTGTGATGCCTTATTATGCACAATTATTCTTATTTATTAATTTATATTTCACGTCAATGTTGCCATGTGCTGACCCCGTGTGTTGTATTGTCATTTTGGTTAAATTACTTACTATGTACAATAATATTGGAGACAGTTCAGGGTAATTTCTGTACCTTGACTTAGTTATCGTTCCTTGAATTTTATTATAATTATACCATGATTTAGCTCAATCGGCTAATAATGCCTACTAAGTAATGAATGTTTTCGTACTCAAACTACACTTCTATACCTTTTTTATGCAGATATGACTACTAGTTATCGCCATTGATTATTGATCCTGGTGTGTTGAAAATCCAGATATAGGGTGATCACTTAAAGTCTGAGTCACCAATTTTATTCTATCTTTTAATATTCAGTCTTTAGTTATCAAGAGAAATGTTGTTTACTATGCTATGCTTTGAATTGTAATACTATTATATAGTCTTGTATTGGCTCTACCAGGTCATGAGACGATATCTTTTATTGACTATTTTATCTATGTTGAATGTTTTACTTATATATCAATTGTATTATTATATTCCTACCTAAGGTGGACATTTTCCACCAAGTTAACCCATTGCATTTAGCTCCAGGTTATTGTTTGTCTTACCTAATGGAGACATAAAGTAGGTGCCATGATGACTAATAAATCGGGTCAGGAAAATTAGACATAGAAAAGGGGTCGAAAATATTTTGAGAACCAAAACCAAAGTGTACATCCACATAAGGGGTCACATAAGATAGGGTAGAAACTGGATCAAGCAAACAATAAACATAACAAGAGAAGAGTTTTAACACACAATTTATTACATCTGGGGATGCCTCAAATTCGTGATAAGCAGCAAGTGCTTAGAGATAATTTTTGCAAGTGGGACCCTTAGTTGCGAGAGTCAAAGAAGAGGCGATCAAAACCTTATTAGCTCTAGTGGAAATTTTATCTATAGGAAAATTTCTCTATAAATGACTAGTGTAACCACAATAAAACACAAAATCCTCACCTTATTACATAACCAAGGTAAAGAAATACAAAAAATTGGCAAGGAGGATAAGGTAGGGACGATTGAGCTACACTAACCTTAAACTGGGCAATATGTGCCTTTGGACAACTGCTAGTATGAAAAAAATGATCGCTAGAAGGCTTAGGATAAGAAACACAAGTTGTTGATTGTGAATTTCCCAGTTCATCTTGTTGGTCCAGTATCTTCCATCTCTTTTAGTGTTCTGCTAAACTATACTCTTCTCTGAATATCTAAACTTCATGTTTTGCCTCTCTCCAATCCCTTCCTTCTTCTCTTTCTAATCTTACACCTCTTAATATAGACAAACAGCCTGAATATGTCTATATCATTATTCAACATAGAAACCTAACACTCCAACACCAATTTATGGGAAAAGCTGGAAGCAAATTTCCACATTCTGGACTTCATAGTAGAAGCAAACTTTAGAGAATGCTGGTACAACTACTGAAATTTTAGAGCATGCTCCTTAATACTCATCTTACCCTACTTTAAGTTCATAAACTCTTCTATTTTAGACTCCTAAAACTCTTGTGAAAAGAACTTATCAAGAGAAGTACCCAAAAACTCATCCCACACTACTTACTCAACATTATCATCCCTCATCGCTTTCCACTCCTCATAGCATTGGTAAGACATATCATTAAACTGATAGGCAACGAACTCTACACCTTAAAAAATCAATAGCATGTATCACCCTAAAAATATTTTCAATATCATTAACGAACCCTTAAGGATCCTCCTCAAACTTAGAGCCTATAAAGGTTGGGGGATTTAAACTAAGAACTGGACAACCCTAGTGAACTCATATGAACTAACAATAGAACAAATAAGATCTTACTGACGAGACTACGATGCTTCCAGTTGAGCAAGCATATGAATATACTGTTGGAATTTTGCATCAGAGATATCTTCCTGAGATGATTGAGCGTGATTATCACCAACATGGAAAGCCCGAGAATGACTAGTAGGGTCTAGTGGAGACCCAGGTAGAGCATTATAGTTAGGTAAAGGGTCCCTAGATTAGTTCTACAGTTCATAAATCAGGTGAGTTCCCTCAACATCTTCCTCAGGTGGGAAAAAGGTGAAAACATAGTTTCTAGGACCGTCAAATTTTGGGGGAGGCATGATTTGAATTCGAGTCAGCCAGGAGGTTGCAAGAAACTATATTCTATTGCACAAAATAGACCATAATAAAGGCATATATGCAGAAATTCCTTGTAGCCTCCCCAATGCAAGTGTGGTCATAACACACACATAAAAAGGGACTCTACTCGACATGGCTTTATGGATACCCAAAGATCCTAAATCATGCTCTTGTACCGAGCTTGTCACCACCTAATCCATGGCCTAGTTGTGAAGAGTATCTTAATACCACCATGGGTCGAAGACCACCCCTTATCCTAACCTTCAAAGTACAATACAAGAATATAGAAAAATCCATCCATGAAAAGTAAATAAGATAGAAGTATCAAATGAAATCTAAAAGTCAAAAAAAACAATTAATCATCCCAATACTGTTTGGAAAAACCTCTAAACCACAATACCAAATAGTTTAAAAAATGCCCCTGACTATTATAATAAGAATCCAAAATGAAGTACTAAGAAATAAGAAAAACATATGAAATAACTTGGCCTTCCAAGAGTTGAAGTCTCACTACTTAACAGTAGATCCATCATAGTAATAAATCACCTAATTATGTATAGGAAAAATAGAAAATCTCTCGAACCCCACATCCTGAATTGATGTAACATCCAAAGATGATTAGTGGAGCGATAATTTGCATGTAACTCAAGAAAGGGGATAAAATATTGACATTTAATAAAAAATAAGCAAAACCACATCCACAACATTTATATACATATAAATATGATTTTGGGATAGGGACAAGGCTCATAAACATAAAGATTTAAACCATTATCCTAAACTGTGTTGCACCCATGAGATATATGGGTCCAACTCCAACTGTCGGAAAGACCTAGTGCGTGTTACTGCACATACAAGGGGAAATTGAGAAAAAGCTAAAGACACCAAGGCAAAGGCCATCCAAAATATTATGTGTGCATTAATAACACAAGCACATAAACCCCCATGTTGGCATACCCTAAACAAGTATTCTTTAAGCCCAAATTAAAATAGGTTGCACATAATTCCAACAATTATCGAAGGAATCTCTTTTAAGGCATTTTCTAATATGGTATCATCATACCAATACACTTTCAAGATAATTCAATTATGCCAAATGAGTCCATTTAACCATTTGACTACCAATTTCTATTTCAAATCCAAACCATCGCCACCAAGGGCATTCCAAAATGATTTTTATTATCCGTTATCCTTTAATGTTCCAAAAAAAGTTAAATCATGCAATTTCCATATCCAAAACAAAAGTCATAATGGTGGGTTGAGGTTAATTCCATTATCAAGCTAAAAATCCATCAATTTTGGGAAAACCATATTCCCTATTCGAATCTCATAAAAATGCTCCCATGAAGTTTCAAAACCATAAATTAAAGCATGAATCATCAATTTAAAACACAGGAAAATTAATTCAAGGAATACCAAATAAAACCACTCTACCCAATTTTAAACCCATCAATTCAAATCACATGAATAATAATTAAATAAATTTCATAATATAAAATTTAAGTTAAGGATAAGAGACATGCCTAAAATATATAAAAAACTGAAGACAATTAAAAGTTTAGAGCTTGAATAGTAAATTCTCCATGAAACACTTGTATGTTCTTTATTGGATAGTTAAAAAAGAAAAGAGTATGTTTGATGTTCTAAAACTTAAGGAAAATGGTCAATTTTATTTGTATAAGTCGTACAAGGGGTAAAAGTGACACGACCTAGAATCGGGTCATGTCGTATGGGAACCTTAATCCACATGAACTGGAGGTTGCCTGATAACCCATCATAATCATCACATCAATCTCATGGGTCGGATGGAACCCGATCATATAATGAGTTAGCGAAAAACATACAATAAGTCATTACCTAAAAGTGTCTAAGAACTGCAATAGATTCGTCAACTAACCAATGTACCCAAGTCCATAGTAATCCATAATACCTTTAATCGAAGTTTAGAAATGGATATGTCGGGAAAATCCCGCGACAATAGCCAAACCAAATCCAAATTAAGACTAATTCTAAATATAGGGGACCAAGAATGAATGTCTGCTAAAATAAGGACGCTTACCACTCCGTAGTTAATGGACAAATCACTTTGACCACCTTATTTAATCGTAGGAAGAAAACATGATGCTCTGGACACTAAGTCACATTGGGATATTGTAATACCCCGCAACGTTCTCTTCTAGTCTGAGCCTTAGAGCGTATCCAGCAAAGCGGAAAATCTGAGTCTAAAAGTTTTAGAAGTATCTTTCCAAGTAGGAAACATTTTGAATCATGTGTAATTTCCCTATTTTCTACTTTTATTAATGTATAGAATGGAACAAGATTTCCATTGATACCAATTTCATCAAAATCCAACATCGGACGAAGAAGTTATGGCCATTTTATTGAGCGTTGTTGGAATCGTAGGTTTGATGGTCGATCTGATGGACTGACAAGTCCTTGGTAGACCATCAAGTGTCCTGTCAGACCAAGTTAGTGTCTTTTATTTTTGGTCATCATGTGACGGCCAAAGTGGTGAACTTTCAAAAAGTTGACGGACTATCAAGGGGCCCATCAGACCGAGGCAAATCATCCCATTTTTGGTACTTGAGTTACAGACAACTTGGTGGACCGTCAGTCCCTCTGACGGAAGGTCAGGTCAATAGTCACATACCCCGATCGGAATTTTCTAGACAAATTTTAAATGGGCATTTTGGTCTTTTCCACATCCTCCCCCAGTTCTACAAATACAGGGACAAGGGCCTTCAACTTTATTTTTTTCTTTTCCATCCAAAAATGATGATTTCCAAAATCAAAATACTCTCTTCTCATTTCATATAATTCAAGAGAGATCAAGAAGGATATGGAGAAATCAAGAACACCTTTCAAGATCCTTCAAGAAAAGAAATTCCCAGGTATTTAGATGTTGATTCTTGGGTCCCTTTCATCCAAGAAACTCAAGTACCCTTTTATTAAAACATAAGGATTTTATGTTTTGTGATATTCCATGATTTGTATGAGTTGAAGGTGATGTTAATTGTGTTGTTGATATTAGATTCATGATTGTTTGGAAGATATATGTGGAATTTATGTGATGTTGTGTGAGCCCTTTTGAAGTTGGTTTCTATGTGAGGTGTTCATGACATTAGGGTGTAGAGATGGTTGAATAAGAGGAGTATGCACCCCATAGGTTGGATAAAAGTCTGGGGTGAAGCATAGAAGGGGATTTTAGTATGTTAAAGGGGAAACCCAAAGTTGTGGGATAGTCCATGCACACCTAGTGTTTGATAAAATGCCTTAGTGAGCGGAATGATCCATAATGTCTAGAGGTTGTCGAAAGACCGTAGTGAGTAAGTTGAGATAAAATAGTTGTAAATCTCCCATATGAGAGATCTTTGATTTATTTTAAGTTTTGATATATGCTAAGTGGTTAGCAAGAGAGTATTGACATGATAGTGTGAAGTTTTCCCAAAATCTCGTGATATCTAGATATACGTTGAGACCGATATAGGTGTGAAGTACTTGATGCAAGACTTTGTTGAATGGGATATAATTTAATAGCATGTATTCCTTAAGGTAGTTTGTGATGATGAAATGATAGTTATGACCCCCTAAATATTGTGAGCGATCCTTTGGTAATCATGATGGTGAATAGAGATTTATGTTTTCTAAATAATAGATGCGATGCTGTAAGGTCTGTGTGAGGAAAAGTATGTTATGATTATGAAATGCATAGAGTGACCCCTTGGTAGTTATGATGATGAGTAGACGTTTGTGAATCCTTGGAGGCTTGAGGTGATGTTCTAATGATTGTGAAATTGAATATATGACATGATTTCTGAGTTTCTTGTAAATATGCCTGAATGATGGTAATGATGCATGAATGCTTGTGATGCTTGAATGAATGATGATGCTTTACTTCTATGTTATCGAGTCCTGGGGATATTTATACCCAAAAATAGAGTTGTTGTCTAGAGCCCGTGTCAATTTATCGATAATTCCAATCGATCCATGATTTTCATAACTGAGTGAATTATAGAACTTTGTATCCTCAGACAAGTGCGAAGCTTAATAAAGCTTAGTAATCTCAAATATCTCTGTAATCTTTGTATCACTAGTAATCTAGCCTCAAACCTGTACTCAGCCCAGTACTAATCAAACTCAAGTGATTCAATTTTAATCTCAGAAATGATTCGAATAATTTATTTAAGCTATGTATTATCAGTCAGATACCGTGATTCGATATTTTTTCTGTCAGATACGAAACCAAGTGATCTCAACGTATTTCAGCAAGACCATTTGAGAAATATGATCATGTAAATAGATTCAGCTTTATTGTTTTAATTCTAAGGGTTTAGTGAGAGTTTTTCAGTTGGGATTAGAAACTAGCACTGAGCGAGGGAAGGGATGGCAATTCCTCCTGTCAGAGAGAGAGAGGTCAGAGTCATTACTAGCAATCCCTAAACTATGAAACTGCATAGCCAGCGCAGGATACAGAAGTCCCCGTCAGTAGAGGTAATCACCGTCAGAGAGGTTGACTATTATATTACCTCAGGTCGACTTCCTACGAGGAGCATCCCATCAGAGAGGCTTGACCAGAGAGTGAGTCTTTACCCGTGGCACGATATTAATGCCCTTCCAGCTGGGGTTACAGGTTGGACCCCACCTGTGGTAGGTTGGGGCATGTCGGTTAAGTGACTACTTCCCATAGTTGTAGTTTTAGTATCAATCTTCAGAAGTTAAGACCGTGTGGTACAGTTATCTATATCAGTAAGGAACTTAAATAGTTCCATTGATTCATGGACCATACCATCAAATAGGATTAGCCTCATGTACAGATGGTTACTATCATATTTAAAGATCTACCGTCAGATAGGCTTGGTATCCTTCTAAAAATTTGTTGAATATTCTTTTTGTCGGATTTGGGTATAATCCTATTTTCTAATCATTGATAAAGCTTCCGAAGTCATCTATTAGAAAATTTGAATCTCTAATTCTATGAGTTGAAAGCGGTAAGCTCAGAACTCAGTCTTTGATATAAGTATACTCACATCCTCAGTTACTAGTAGCAGATAAGTCAGTGGTTCAGTATCTCAATGATGGTAGTGATTTTAGCTCACAGTAAAGTAGTATCCAAGGTCAAATCTCTAGAGTTATGATGATTATGAGTATGATTTACGCATTCTTGTATGTGTGCTTGTTTTTGTGCAGTATTCTGATGATCATTTTGGTTATATATATTTTGCATGCATGGGCCCCTGCATTTATCCTTACCCCACCTACATACTCGGTACATTTTGTGCTGACACATTTGCGCTATGGTGTCTCATTTGACACCATAGGTTTAGAGGCTCAGGACCCAGAGTATCATCAGCAGAACAGTCCTAGTCAGCAGCAGTAGCAGTGAGTCCTCTTCTTTAGAGGATGAGTTTCAGTTTTCTATTATTGTAATCAAAACCTTATTTACTTTCAGTTGACAGAGTTAGATGGGGACCTGTCCCATCAACTCCATAGTTCAGTCAGATTAGAGGTTTTTCAGACGGATGTATTGTATAGTATTTAGTTTTATATTTTGAGTATTTATAGATGTGTTGAACCTTATGGCTAGTTTCTGCATTTATTCCAGATATTATGCAAGTGTAGAGGTACAAATTTCAGAAAAGGGTTAGCTTGTGGTCCTTCGGGTCACAAGCACCATGTGAGATCTCGGGATAAGATCTCAGGGAGTTATAGACATAGCATCCAGAGATGATTATCCATTAGAACGCTAGCATCTAACCCTAGGATGAGGATAAAATAACATCCTCATTCAATAACAAGTCAATATATATCATATTCAATCACATTCATAACCTTATCCCTATATATAGACATATCGCATGCTAACAAAGGGTACAAGTCTCATTAACACTTAGGAAGCACTCATTCATCATGAATTCAAAGGAGGACTCTAACCTTCCATACTCATAGAATCAAGCATTTATTATTAGGCATAGGACGATAACCATATTCACATATCATCAATTAAAGGTTTTTAAACACATACATATTTGTCTAAGTGAGGGAGTTTAACTACTCACACACATTCATTAGAGGAAAGAAATCTAACCATATGCTCACTCATTAGGCAAATGACTTAACCTCATGCCATATTAGATAGGGTACCCTAACACCAATCCAATTCATTTAGAAAGGCACTTGACCTAATGATATCTCATTATGCAAGAGACTTTAATCACAAGCAATTCCATTAGGCAAAGGACTTTAACCTTAAGGCATTACGACTATCATTAGTAGACATTTGGACTCTCAACTTTTTTCCATGCATCCCAATACATTCAATTCCACGGAAAAGGGCTTTAACCTACTTAGCCAATTCAACACTATACATGACCACATGGTCTTCATGGGACTCTTCGTTTTGAACCATTTCAATAGTAGAATTTCTTAATTCAACTAATCTTACAATTCAAACTATGGTCCTCAATACCCTTACAATACATTCACACTTCATTAGAAATTCTATACCATAATTTAGACCAACACACAATTCTAGTTCATATTGATGTTAGGGACCTTAACCCCGTTCTGATTCATCAAAGAATCAAGGTCATCAATTACACAATATATGGCTCATTTTAAAATCACAATATCATTTATCAAGCATTCATACATATTGGGCTATTGTACTAGTTCAAAATATCATCATCATGTAACTAGACCTCTGACTTAGACATTTTCGTAAACACCTTGCGTACATGACTTTACCAAGGAAAATATTATGGTATAAAACATCAAGACTAGGGTTACTTAAAACCCACTTATTAGACCAGATACAACAAGAATTCATGTATGCAAACTACCATTAATAACATGTATAAACATAATTCTACACAAGAATCATCATTATTGCTCATTAGGAAACAAAAACAATTTTCATTTGATTTCAAAACCACCATCTACACTTACTAATCAGGTGTAAAATACATGGGTTTTTGAGTTATTTAGAAAGGTGAAGAGTTACATGGATTAGATAACTTTAATCACCAAGAATATAAAATTTACTTTGCCCCTTGAAGATCACCCTTGAAACCCTAGCCTCCAATCCTTAGAAGATGAGCTTGAGAGAGTCATTAGGGTTTTTGATCAATCAAAATAGATGTTTAGGATTCTACAAACACTTAGATAGTGAGACGACTTAGGGTTTTAGACATGGGAAATGACCACAAGGCCCTTAGTTAAAAGGTGAAAATTAAACCTATCCAGGGGTACTACACATCACTTAGGTAGTCGTACCCTAGGATACTAGTGGTACCCTGATCGTTCCCTAGGCTTCTCCTAGGTCACACACACTATTAAGGGTATGACCATGAACCTTTGAGTCATATCCAAAGGGTACGATTCACCTCTAACTCATACACAACAATTGTATCCAAAATAGACCGCTTCCAAAATCATTACTCCCCTATACATCTTACCTAGGTACGACTCATACCCTTAGGTACGAATGACAGGAGTGTTACTCATACCTAGGATTGTGAGTGACCCTTATCACACTTCCTATGATACAATAGGGGAGGAAAAGAAGGATACGACTCCTATAGAAGTGATAAGATTAAAGCGACTAATCCTACCCACAACAGTGATCCCACAAGATAAAGTTTTTCAATGGTTCAAAGTCTAGTTATTTTAATTCTCCCTCACTTGGATCATTCGTTCTTGAATGAGGGGTAAGGCAAGCAATAAACACAAGATAACATATCATAATACATCAAAACAATCTTCAAACAAGTTAGAACAAGCATTCAACAAGTATATAACATACACCATACTCATAATCAAGCAATCACTAACTTTATTGACTCTTGGATTCATACCCATTATTTAACAAAGTCAATTGTTCATTTCAAAGCTTAGGGACTTAAAACCTTTCTTATCAACACTTACTCATTTCACATCTTAAGGACTTCAACCCATCAACTTATCAAGGATACTTACTCAATTCAAGGATTAGGGATTCGAACCCATCATTTACCAAAGACATGAATCAACTCAAGACAATGATTTAAACAAATCATAACAAGGAAACATATTGTTTAAAAGAATTAGGGACTTGAACGTATGCTCTAACAACAAAAGATGCAACTTAACACATTGGGGACTTCAACCCATTGTCTATAATAGACATAAATCAAAGAAAGGAGATCAATACATACCTCCATACTAACTCACTGGAAAAGGAACAAATGTCGATAGTTGGACTTCATGCCATCTTTCTCTCCCCAAGTAGCTTCCTCAAACTTGAGGTTCCTCCAAAGAACATTCACCGAAGACACTGCTTTCATTTGTAATAGGAAAAATTTCCATTCAAAGATCCTCACAGGGAACTCTTAATAGGACAAGGAGTCTGAAATATCAACATGCCTCAAGGAAACAACCAGCGAGGGATCACCCACAGATTTCTACACCATAGAGACATGGAAAACTAGGTGAATGGAGTTTATACTAGAAGTCAACTCTACCAAACTTCATCACTCCCTTGATGGGAGACACTTTCTAGAATACCCAATCATTAATACTAAACTCTAAGTATCTATGCCTTTCTTCGGCATAGGACTTTTGACGACTTTAAGCAGTTTTCAACCTATTACGAATTACCTTCACATTCTCTATGGCTTGGTGAACTTGATCGAGGCTAAGCAACTTATTCTAGCCAATATCCTACTACACCGTAGAAGATTGACACCTTTTACCATACAATGCCTCATAAGGTGCTATTCCAATAGTTGAGTGGTAACTATTACTATTGGCAAATGCAGTCAAAGGAAAGTGTCCATACCAACTACCACCATAATCAATCACACATGCCTATAATATATCCT
Source organism: Capsicum annuum (assembly GCF_002878395.1). Taxonomy (NCBI): domain Eukaryota; kingdom Viridiplantae; phylum Streptophyta; class Magnoliopsida; order Solanales; family Solanaceae; genus Capsicum; species Capsicum annuum. The sequence continues at coordinate 169,181 of NW_025852119.1, read as the reverse complement.
CTAATGTTTTGATGGGCTTTTCTACTTTTTCATACATTAATGGGTGGAATGCGGTATTAAGGCAAACTTTAGTACCAAAACCCTTTTGGATTGAGTTCCAAAAGTGGGATGAAAATGGAGGAACATGATCTAAAATAACAAAAATCAGGGCATCGTGCAACTTCACAATCTCTGTAAGGTATAACTTAGCATAATATTCCATCGATAAATTAGTCCTCACAAGAAAAAATTGAGCGGACTTGGTCATTCTATCAATAATAACACAAATAGAATAACATTGATTCATAGATCTAGGAATGGCGGTAATGAAACCCATATTAATTTCCTTCCATTTCCATTCGTGTAATAGGATCTTTGGATACAAGCCCCAGAGCCTCTATTTCTCAACTTTCACTTGTTAACACACCATCCACTTGGCCAAATAACTAGCCACATCATGCTTCATACTACCCCACCAATAGAACTCTCTAAGATCTTGATATATCTTGGTAGAACCGGAATGAATGGAATAACGAGATCCATGACCCTTGGCCCTGACCCTTTCACTTAATCTATTGAAATTGGGAACATAGAACCTACCTTTGAATCAAAAGATACCATCACCGTAAATCACAAAGTCTACAACCTTATGTTGACGTATATTCATCTTTACCTTCACCAAGTTGGGGTCTGAAGCTTGCTTTTCCTTTATCTCAACAAAAAGGGATGACTGAAACACTGGAAGCATAAATACAACATGATCCTTAGAGTACGCAAGTCGAACTCCAAGATTAGCCAAATAATGAATTTCATTCACCAATTCCCCATTATCCATATCCACATAGGTCAAACACTCGATGGACAATCTACTACGAGAATCGGAAACCATGCTCGCCTTACTGGGTGGTAATTAATACTCATATCATAGTATTTCAACAACTCAAGCCACTTTCTTTGCCAAAGATTCAACTTTTTTGGGTAAGTATATATTGGAGTATCTTATGATCGAAAAAGATATCAGTATAAACCCTATATAGATAGTGTCTCCACATCTTTAAAGCAAAGAACACAACTAAAAACTGTAAGTCATGAGCAGGGTAGCTCTTCTCATAAACTATCAATTATCTAGAACCATAGGCCACCAATCTACCATGTTGCATCAAGAAGCAACCAAGACCTACACGAGAAGCATTGTAATAAACCAAAAAAACATCACTACTCTAGAGCAAGGTTAAAGTTGGAGCCAAAGTAAATTTATCTTTCAACTTCTCAAAACTACTCGTAAATGCATCAGACCACTAGAACTTGACCTTTTTTTAGGTCAATTTGGTCAATGGGGAAACTATAGTAGAGAAACTCTCCACAAATGTTTTGTAGTAACCTCCTAGACCCAAGAAACTCAGAATATCAGTTGGAGAGTAGGTCTAGGACATTTCTTAACCACCGCAACTTTTTGGGGATTTATCATGATCCCTTTACAAGCAATAACATGACCAAGAAAAGCTATAACTTCCAACTAAAACTCACACTTGGAGAACTTGGCATACAAAAATGATCCTTTAATATTTTTAACATGTAACGCAGATCATCTGCATGATCCTCCTTATTCTTAAAATACACTAAGATATCATCAATGAGGACAACGAAAAACATATCCAAGAAGGACTAAAGACCCTATGCATCATGTCTATGATTGCCATTGGTGCATTAGTCAACCCAAAAGGCATAATAAGAATCTTATAGTGATCATATCAGGCTCAAAAGGCAATCTTAGGGATATCTGCATCCCTAATTTTAATTTGATGATAACCTAATCTAAGATCAATCTTAGAGAAACACTTCAAACCCTGAAGTTGATCAAACAAATCATCTATCCTAGGCTAAGGATATTTATTCTTTAGGATCACTTTGTTCAACTGACGATAATCTATGAACATACGAAGGGAATCATACTTCTTGTAAATAAATAACACAGGATTAACCCATGGAAACAAACTAGGGCAGATAAAACCTTTATCTAAGAGGTCTTTCAATTTCTATATAAGCTTTTTTAGATCCACCAGAACTATTCTATAAGGAGGTATAGAAATCGGACGAGTGTCGATAATGAGATTAATCCCAAAATAAATTCGCCTATTGGGAGGAACACCGGGAACATCATCGAGAAATACCTCGGGAAACTCATTAACCACGGGAATAGATTCTAGAGAAGGATCTTCCAAGTTAGTCTTTAACTCATACCAAATCATAGAAACATCCCTTTGAAATAAACTTTTTGGCATTTCCATGAGAATCGAACCTTCCTTAGGAACCAAGGAACCTCCTTCCCATACAATGACTGGCTCATTAATGTATTATAATATAACCCTATGGGTATGACAATCTAAGGAACCATAGAAAGAGTGCAACCAATCCAACCCAATAATGATATCAAAATCAACCATTTCCTATTCTATGAAGTCTACAAGAGAATACCTACGACCAACAAAATTACACACCCCTTATTTACCTTTCAAACAACCACAGGCTCTCCGACTTGTGTAGAAATAGAAAAGGAACTAATAGATTCTTGGGACCATAATTAAGTTGCACAGCCACATATGGATTCACATAAGAAAGAGTAGACACTATATTAAGTAAACAATAATAAATCATGGGAGAAAAGTCTCAACATACCTACGAAATCATCGAGAGATGCCTCAGAATCCTTGTGAGTAGTAAGTGTTTACAAATTGTTTCGGCCAGTGCCATTACAAGAAATAGAAGAAGAGGCAAATATACCACCCTTCCGTGCTTGAGTAAATGGAGTAGCAATAGAGGACCTGTTGGCTTAAGAAGATGCTAGAGAGAGGCACTCACATTGTATGTGCCAAATCATACTATAATGGGCACATTTGTTTCTCCCTTTCTCATACTGACCATGATGACTCTTCCTATAGAATCTATAAAAAGTGCGAGGTGGAGCCGACTAGGCACAACTAGCTTGGAATTGGCCACCCTATGCTCGGGACCCACCACTAAATAGAGTTTGATAAACACCCAAAAATTTTGGGTAAGGAGAACAAACACTACCTGAGGAGAAAGAACTCAAACTCTTTCAGTTCTTCCATGGCCACTTGCCACTATCATAACCATTATGATTAGAAGGCCTAAATTTCATTCCTTGCCTCTAACCAAGATTAACTTACTTCTATTTTTATTATTCTACTTGTTGAAACTATAAGATCAACCAATAAATATCCATGTTCTCGATTAATAAAGCTTTCTTGCTCTCTAGGAATAACTCACAAGACAATTCTGAGATAAAATTATGCATTCTAGACTTCATGCTAGTAACCATATCAGGAGCATACCTTGACAATTGATGGAATTTCAAGGAATACCATTGAAAAGACATCGTCCCTAGCTTTAAGTTCACAAACTCTTCCGCCTTTGACTCTCTTAACTCATAAGGAAAGAAGTGGTCTAATAAAGCCTCTAAGAAGTCCTCCGATATGGTAGGACTATAATCAACACCTCTTCACCAATTCCATCCTTTGTACCATTGGTACACCACATCTTTAAATTGGTAGAAGCAAACTCAATGGACTCAATCTCTGAAGCATACATGATTAGGAAGATCTTCTCTATTTCATCAGTAGGGCCTTGAGAATATTCCTCAACCTTTATACTAGAGAATATAAGAGGGCTTAACCTTATAAATTGGCCAATTCTTTTGTACAGAAAATAAATGGTAGATAAAGTAATACGTTCCACTTCTGAAGCTACCAATTAACTTAAGAGGTTCATAGAGTGACAAAAATTAGCATTAGTAATTCCCCTTGGGTGACAAAATAGGAGGGTCACACTCATAGTCAGGGTCACACTTATTATTACGACTGACCTAGCTGAGAAGCAGGTGGAAGCACTTATTTCAGTGCTTCAAAGATACAAAAAAGCAATAGGATAGACTATTGATGATATTTTTGGCATTTCTCCTGGCATCTGTACTCATAAAATACAACTTGAAGAAGAATGTACTCAAACCTTTGAGAATCAATGCCAACTTAACCCACCAATGCAAGAGGTGGTTAAGAAGGAAATTATTAAGTGGCTAGATACAGGAGTGATTTGTCCTATTTTCAATAGTAAATGGGTGAGCCCGATTCAATGTCTGCCCATAAAAGGGGGCATGATTGTTGTTACAAATTAAAAGAACGACTTGATTTCTCACAGGCTTGTGAATGGTTTGAGAGTTTGCGTGGACTATCATAAGCTAAACTTATGGACTTTAAAGGACCACTTCCTAATGCCCTTCATGGATCAAATGGTTGATTGGTTGGCGGGAAGAGAGTGTGTGCAGGAACTTCTTGTAGTGGTGTGTGCTTTTAAGAAATTTTAGGCATATTTTCTAGGTACCAAGGTAGTGGTACACACTGACCACACTACCTTGAGGTACCTAATAGCGAAGAAGGATGTTAAACCAAGGTTAATCAGTTGTGTATTTCTACTTTAGGAATTTTACTTCGAGGTTAAGGATCATAAGGGACCAAGTGGCTGATCACTTTTCTAGACTCGAAGGCGAGAAAACAACAAAATATGGGCTTGAGATTGATGATTTCATTTTGGATAAGAAAGTATTAGTTGTACTGCTCAAAAAAGTCTCTTGGTATGCTAACTTAACAAATTATATGGTAACTGAGGTGGTACCAAAAAATCTTTCCTTTCATCAAAGTAAAAAGTTTCTTCATAATATGACCCACTACTTCTGAGATGAGTCATATCTTTTTTGGGGATGTGTAGATGGTATTATTAGACTGTTCATCTGAGAAGTAGAAATATTGAGTGTATTGGAAGCAAGTCATGCTTCCCTAGTTGGAGGTCACCATGCAGGTGATCGAACTGCAATGAAAGTACTTTAGAGTGGCTACTATTGGCCCTCTTTGTTCAAGGATGCTTATAAGTTTGTGAAAATAGGTGACCAATGTCAAAGGCAAGGGTCCATATCAAAGCGCCATGAGATTCCAATGTCTAAAATATTGGATGTAGAATTATTTGATGAGTGGGGCGTAGATTTCATGGGGCCCTTCATGAGCTCATTTGGAATGAACTACATACTCATTGCTTTTTACTACGTGTCAAAATAGATTGAGGCAGTAGCTCTAACGGATAATGAAGGAAAGTGGGTTGTTGCATTTTTAAAGATAAATATCTTCTCTTACTTGGGTACCACGTACCTTCATAAGTGATGAAGGATCACACTTTACAGTAAGATATTCATAGCTGCCTTGGTAAAATATAGAGTTAAGAAAGATAAGGTAGCTACACCGTATCACCCTCAAACAAGTGGGCAAACAAAAATATCCAATGGGGAAACAAGGATATCTTAGCCAAAACTATGAATGCTAGAAGGAAGGATTGGTCTAGGAAGCTTGATGATGCATTATGGGCATATCGAATAGATTTCAAGACACCTATTGGTATGTCACCATACCAATTGGTTTATGGCAAGGTTTGCTATTTGTAAATTGAGCTAGAGCATAAAGCACTATGTGCGCTGAAGCGTCTAAATCTGAAAAGGAATGAAGTATAAAATATGAGACTGGGAAAGCTTAATAAGATGGATGAGTTCCATCTCAGAGTGTATGAAAGAGCTTACCTATACTAGGAATGAATGAAGAAATACCATAATCAGAGAATTGAAAAGAGAGAATTTCAGAAAGGTGACTTGGTGCCTCTATTCAACTCCAGGCTCAACTGTTCCCAAGTAAACTTAAGTACAAGTGGCCAGGCCTATTTAAAGTTAGTCAAGTCTACTCATCTGGAGTATTTGGACTTGAAAATGAAGATGGAAGTGTCTTCAAAGATCACGGGCAATGATTCAAACTTTATATCGATCAAAAGGACTCGATAAAAAGCATCGCTACTTTCTATCTCGATAAATTTCGAGTAATCATGATAACTAAGTCGTTCCACAAAGATAAATCAGTCTCTACTGGGAGGCAACCCACATTGATTTGTTTTTTAGCATTTATTTAAGTTATTTAGTTGTTTATTTTGTTGATTTATGATAGTTGAAGGGTTGTGGAAGTGTGCAGGTACAACAAGGCAGAGTAAAGAGAAGCTAAAGAAGTTTTGCATGACCGCTAGATCACCCGATGAACCGTCGCAAGATTGATGAACCATCACAGGCAATCATTGCAACCATATCTAGAAATTAAGAATCTAGAAAAGTAGCGACGAAATTATCCGACGGACCATCGCATGCTTGATGGACCATCGTTTGAATCGTCGTAAGTTGGCCCCAAGGTTAGATCACTGGATGGTCATGACGGGATGTCTGATGGACCTTCGCATACTTGACAGACCATTGATTTCACATTCACACTAAACCCTAGTTATGCAGGTCGAGTTTTATAAGTTTGAATGGTTTGAATTTGATAATTTGAAGAGTTAAGTAAATCCCACCTGTTTAATGTACCTGTTCCTTTTCATTCTCTCTTCAAACTTATCAACTCCCTATTTTCCCTTTCTATTTAAACGCTACTCCCTCCTTTTTCATTTTCTCATAACAAGTCAAAAGTTCACATTACTAAATCAAATCTTCATCTGTCTATTCAAAGTTTATTGTGAAAGACCAAGTAGTAATTCAATACTACAGCAATCAGGTATGAATTCTCCTTTTCTTTTCTTCAAAATAATGAGAAATCAAATAGGTGAAAATAACCCGTTGCATAAAGTTATTTCTTTTGCAAATTTTTTTGGTACGTTGTTGATGTTAGTTGAAGAATTGCATATATTATATTGGGGGAAGTTTGAGTAACCCATGGACCAATAATGGTATGGTAGGTAAGGTATTATCGATCAAATTACTGTAAAAGTCAACCTACATGAGATGCACACAAGATGTTTGACAAAATGTCGAAATGATAGTATCATCTGCAAGTTACAGTCGATGGTATGAATAAAGGATCATCTCAAAATTGATGGACCTTCGCATTTGATCATTGCACATTTTGCACAAAAAGAGCTACTAGAATGATCCCCACGGTTGGGGTCGACGGACCATCGCTAGTTAGAAAAATTTCTTTTCTTTTGTTTAAACCTATATGTTTATAAATACTGCATTTGTAGGTACCATGTATCCCAAATTACCATAAATCAATGGCCGAGGTAGAGGCCAAGAAACTCGGTCTGATACACTAGCCCATAACACTCGATGAAGTCAACAAGTGGTTTCTTCATCCTCCTCGTCTGAAGAGGTGGTGGAAAGTAGCAGCAGAAACACCACCATTTTAGTTTCACTTGATTAGGGGTTGAAACTTCTAACCCTACTCATGAAAAGGTCCCAGAATAAGAGGATCTAAATGTGATTCAACACAAGGATCAACAACTAAGGAAAGCTATGAAATGGCAAGTTGCGGGTGCCCGTGACATTTTCTACAATGGGATGGCACCAAAGGATAGGTTTCCTATCAAAAGGAAAATTTTTTAGGAGCACCCGATCATCAAAACATCCCTACATGAGTATCCAGAACTTGAGCACCGTTTCAATGCATATTAGTTGTCCTGGATAAGCAAGCCACTTAGACCTTACCAACAAAACATGGTTCGTGAATTTTTCGCCAACTATTTGGCATTTCTAGAGAAGAAATACCCTAACGGTTCATCGGCTACCGATATGAACAAACTTGATATACTTCCTGTGAGAGGAGTCGACATTGACATTCCAGAGAGAACTTTGAACAAATTTCTATTTAGTCTTAACTATCAGATGCCAGGGGCTATTCCAGAGTTGGAGCATCGAACATTTTCATGGGTTGAATAAGGGCCATGGTTAGCTAGGATACTGATAGATTGGGGTGAGTCTTCATGGTTTCTTGACCCCTCTGAAACAATATCGAAGAAATCACTAAGTTTCTAGGCCAATTTATGGTGGACGATTGTGCGATTGAGGCTTATGCAAATAGGTAGTGATGATCGTTTAGCAAGCACTAGAGCTGTGATTGTTGCCACTTTAATAGAAGGATTGACCATAGATTTTGGGCACATCATTTCGAATGAGTTGTTTTTTTTTATCATAAGACTCACACTGCACTGCTATTTACCTTCCTTATCACTGAGTTGTGCATAAAGGCCAAAGATCCTTTGATCAGTGAAGTAGAAAATGAGGTCCCAGCACTGCACAAGAAGGATATTGAAAGACAAAGGATGACTCGAGATTAGATTTTTGAATCAACAGACCTCTATCCCAATAAACTTAGTCAGTCTTAGTGCACGAACCATCAGATTTTCTTGAAGGTATGCTTTACCTTTGACTATGTATGTGTCTTCTCTAACCTCTACAGTTTTAGCTTTTGTATTGACAAGCGGGATCCTAGACTCTGCATCTGTCCTACCCAAACATCTGAGTACAGGCTGAACCCTGATAACTTTGTAAAGTTTATGCAAACCATAAACAAGTTCAAAAAATAAATAGCAATTTAGGGGAAAGATTTCAGACCCTTTGTAGAGGATGCATTGCGCCCCTTAAGAAATGTACAGCTATGCATAGACAACATGGAAGAGTGCATAGACAAAAAATTGGATTAAATATCCATTCCTAATTTTGATATAGTAATGGAGGAGGTTAGATGGCTCTGGGCAGATGTCGATAAGATAAGTCAGCAGCCACATCAGACCACATTCGATTCAATCTAGGTTGCTAGTTATTAGTATGAAAGTCTTGTGGACTTATTTGGGCATCCAATCAAGGACAAAGGTTAGAAGGTAGTAGAATCAGACAAGAACATTGAAAAGGTTGCTAAGAAAGAAGAGAAAAAATAAAGATAGGCAACCATGTCACCTGAATAATTCGAAGATTATCAGAAGTGACGGGCAGTAAAGAAGTCAAGAAGAGAGGTGCAGAAGTAGTAAAAAAGGCTTCAATATGAAGCAATTGGAGTATCCAGTAGTTCGGCCCAAGTAAGGGGCAAATTTTAGACCCTGTCAGGGATGTGTTACCTTCGACTCTAGAGGGCGAGATTTTGAGTACTCCCACCACCATATGAGTCAGCATTACACCTGGTAAGGACGATGGTGGCTCCACATACTTCACTAACACCTTAAATTAAATAAGAAGTGCGACAAGTATTTTCCTATCCTTTGTACTTAAAATTTTATGCATTTGAGGAGAAAGCATTTTCTTGTGTTGGGTGGGTGTGCTTATTGGGGGGCTGTGTTGCCCATATTATTGGCATGTCTACGTGTTAATTTTTTTATTTTCATGTGTTGTTTATTGAATTTTCAGTTTCATGTTTGGTTGGTAATATGGTTGCATGAAATAAAAGTTCCATTCCTATTGGCACTTTATTGTACATATGTGGATGACAAGTGTTGGCGGAAATAACTATTTTTTTCATTTTTGTATATTTAATTCCTCTTACCAAGTGGTAAAGTATTGTGAAACCATGTGTGTCTCTGTTAATGGCATTAGAAGTTAGTAATAAAGCAAGGCCTAGCTACGTGATCGGGATCCCAAAAATTAGTCGGATCAAAATTAGCTCAGTGCTTGTATGGGTGAGTATTTGTGTAGTTCTGACATAAGTGTTACACTTTGAACTTTCCTGGTTCATCAGATGTTGTCATGTTTTTTGACTCAATAAGAGAGGATAGTTGTCCTATGAAAAATATTATGTTCTCTTTGTCAACCCTTTTGAGCTATGGTGATATTTTTTCTGTCCAAATAAGTTTGATTCACCCTCTAAATAGTGTTACGCATTTAGCTTTGGCTCTGGTCTAATTATGGACATTGTGCACTTTACCTTAGGCAAATCGCCTAAGTTGTGGTCGGCTACTGCTGATTGTTAGTAGCCTAGGGGGCTGATTTGAAAGTAATATGAAGAGTAGCATCCGGCCCTACTCTAGTTTGCAATCTAAATAGATATTGCGTATCTAATATTCTGCATCAGTATAAGTTAAGGGTGGTGGATGTTGTGTCTCTCAAAATAGAAAAAAATTGGTTAATGACAAGAGTGATGAAGAATAATTGTGATTGAATAAGAGGGTCCTTAATTTTGGTAAGTAACTAAAAAATAGGGTAAAGAGAGTGAAATTCTTGTACTTTAAGTCACTTACCCAAATGAATAACTTTCACCGAGCCTAAAACCTCATTACAACCCTTAGCAAGTCCCACTTGATCTTAGCAAGTTAATCATATGAGAACATTAGATGATAAGGTCAAGTTTATAGGTGTACACTGTGTTGGAAACTTCTTTTCAGAGAGTGAGAAGCTTAGTTTTGTCCACAATTTAACTATCTGATGTGAGGTGGACTTCTTTGGCTGTGAGGGAATGTTGATTTAAATCTGTTCTATTTAGTTCTTTGGGGTGTCGTATCTATAGCTAGAAATGTTCTGATTAGTAGTTAATGCCAATAGTTGATCCATGTGTGTTGAACTGACATACCAAATAGGTAGTGGAATAATTGTATGATTGTGTTGGTTTTACTGAGAACTGCCCATCATGATGTTGTTCATATATGTATCCTGGTATAAAGTATCTTGGGTACAAGAAATTACCTTAAGTTTAGGTTGTTTGATGTTTCGGCTTTTGACAAAACATTTTAGGGCTTTTTCTTAGGATAATTGTGTGTTTTCAAGCAACCATGGTTGTATTTAACATAGTATTTTAGTTTTTTTAGTGTAAGGACTGAGTGTGAAGGATAACTTGGACAATCTGAGCAAAACAAAGTCAAATTAAGCTGTGATGGCTCATGCAATGGACCGTCAACCTTGTGACGATTTATCGGTCTACACCATCGACAAAAAGTAGACGACATTGACTCTTGACTACCTGCGATAGTCCAGACGATGGACCATCGACCTTCCAATGAACCATCACCATAGTAAAGAAGGCACATTCATTGGAAGTCTTGTGACAGTGCATGTGATGAACCATCGAACTTGCAATGGGCCGTCGCACTACTCGTTGTCCAAAAGCAGAACATGGAGTCACTGGACACCCTACAATGATGCAGGTGACGGAATGTTGGATATACGATGGACCTTTTCCTGACCAGTTACCCAAAAGTAGAACATGGAGTCACTGGACACCATGCGCTGATGCAGATGATGAATCGTCGGATGTACGACGGACCGTCACTTGACCCATCTACCCAAATACGGAGAATCAATGTTTGAATTTTAAAACCCAAGTTCTAGAATCATATAAATAACAAGTATTAGGGTTTATTATGTATCTTTTGTCTTCAGTTTCATACTTTCTCCTCTATTGTGACCTTTGTACTACTTTTCATTGAGATTTGAACCTAGAGATTGACATGTGACTATTAGTTTATATATTTTGCATCAAACATTAAGAAGATCAATAGAGTGACTTTTGTAAGTACTCTTCTGAAGTTATTTATGAACATCAATATAACTTTGATTTCTGACATAGAGATGCGTAGCTAAACTCCTATTACTATGGTTATGGGAGCCTTGATGTAAAGAACTACTTTGGGGTTGTGAATGGATTTATTTTCTAAAATCTATCGAAATTGAATGAATCTTTCTTCATTTTAATGACATCTCTTGGTTGCAAACTGGAGAATTAAGACTATGGACCCCACTTGTCTAACAAGAAAGTGGACGTTTGGAAAAGAAGTGATTCACATGAACTCCATAAGTTTACCCTTTGGGATTAACGAATTGATGCCTTAACAGTATCAAGCCTAATGAGAGTTTTATTGAATAGTGCATGAACCCTTTATGTTCGAGAGAAGTAAAGATTGAAATGCTCATTAGGTTGAGAAACACATAGGAAATCTTTTGAATTCAATAATTATGGCAAATTTGATACATAAGTTAGAATACGAATAAAACCTCACAACCCTAATTGTTTGAACATCTTGGTGAGCATAACTCCAGTTAATTCATTCTCATTGGAATTACATCTACATTCACTCTCAGTAGCTGAACTTTTGTGTAACACAAATACAAAAGAGAACTGTTAACATTTCCAAACCCCTTTTTATTTGAGAGCCTTAGACCAAAAGTCTAATAACAATCACAATTCTTAGTCAACACGGTATTCCGTGTGGGATTCGACACCCAACCCAATTGTGTTTTTATATTTGACAGCGACTGCTTACTCTCTCGTAAGAGAGTTGTAATTTGGGCGTATCACTTAATCCCCAAGAAATTCAATTCCTTTATTAATTATTCAAGGCAATTCAACATTAAGGATTTCCAATTCCATAACTCTAAGAAATCATCTCTAAAGAAACAATAGGAGTCCAAATTTCAAGCTTTTTATCTAAGATCATCGATTAAGGTATGTGTGGTTATGAACAAGGACAATCCTTTCATCCTTGTGCCCCAAAACATATTTTTAATTCCAATTTTACTAAATTTTTATATGATTTCCTATGAAATTCAAGTTAGAGTTTATACCCATTAGTGTTATTCAAAAGCTTATCATTACCAGTGATTTAGAAGTTTAATTGCATGATTATTTTCAAATTTTCAAGCATATTTTAGTAATTTCCTGATTTTGAATTAATTTATCAATGTTTGCATTATCAATCTTAAAAATCATGATATTTAACGTGAGTTTGATGCATGGGTCATTAAGCCAAAATTAAAGATTTCTATTTCAAGATTGTTTGTGCTACGTGCACCCTATGATAGCATTATTCTCAACTTTTTTTTTATCAAGATTTGATCTTTTTGTCCTAAGCTATGATAAAGAATCCACATTTTTCAAATGACTTGAGATTTAGAGAAAAGAAAAAGCATAATTGGTTTTGTTGGAGACCCTTGTGCTATTTTGAAGTGGATTTCCTAAGATCCTGAGCAAAGAATAGGAGTAGTATTTAGCACCAAGATGGGTAGGTTTCATGCCCCAGAACTACGTGCCACCATAGATTTAAGATTATTCCCACTTCTACGTGGATGACTAAGATAGTGATCAATTAAGATAAAGTTTCTATTCTGATGGCAAGGATAGAACAACTATCTCCAATGTGGGTAAGACGTTGAACTCCATGAATACTCACATGGATTATGTCGGTTAGAAGAACCTTCTAAAAAAATTCCCCTACTCTTAATACAGTCTATTAGTTTAAAGCCTAAAGATAAAAGCATATGTTTTGGAAGCTATGTTTTTTTTAGGATTCTTAAAGTCTTGAAATGAAGTATTTCCCTTATAGATGACAAGATAATGTAGTAGTATTCAGAAAGAACAAATTTTTTGAATAGAATGTAATGGCTCACAAGATTTATATTATATGCCTTATTGTACATGATTTATGACCATCAATTTTCGAATTTCTCAAGCATATGTGACTCATTTAGATTTACTATGCATAATTTTATCAATTGTGACGAAATTGTTTGCTTATTGCATTCACCTCCATATGCTCAGTACATTTCCAAAGTATTGACCCACATATACGTCTGTGTGCTACATTTTTTCATAATGTAGGGGTAGGTGCTCAGTCTCAGCAGCATTAGTGATTTTCGAGCATCTGATCTACATCTCTACAGTTGGTGAGTCCTTCTAATTTGGGGACTTAGCTATTTAGATTTCTAGTTTATTAGTAGATGATTTAGTATTTTTTCAGACAGTTTGAGTCTGATGAGGCCTATCCCAGTGAATCACTAGATTAAGTTAGTAAAGGCTTGTCGGACAACCAGATTTAGTTTTTGATTTTAGTTGCAGTATTCAAATTTTCAATATTTGTTTTATCAGACTAATGAGATTCGAATTTTTAGATATACTCGGATAGTTTAGATAGTTTTCCGCATTTATTCTTATCTTACATTCATATTCCCGTATATTTAGATTCAGATTTAGTTGAAGGCAACCATGGTTAGCTTAGGACTACTTGTAGTTCGAAGCACCGTGTGGTATCCCAAAAATCAGATTTTGGGGCGTTACACTAGGACTGTGACCCTTATGTATGATTGAAGGGATGGTCACTCATACCTATGATGCAAGAGGGGAGGAGAAGAAGGATACTACTTATATCAAAGGGGTATGAATCAAGCCCCTAGTCGTACCCACCCAGTGACCCCAAAAGAAGAAAGTTTTCAATCGTTCCAAGTCTAGTTTTTTCAAAAAGACCAAAATCCCCTCAACACAAGTGAAAAAAATAAAAATTGGATGATCAGTACATAGTGGTGTGGCATGCTGCTATTATGGAACTTTGCCCCCGTGGCACACCCTTATTAACATAAACTCTAAACCAGTGCTTATTATGTAGGAATGTCAAGCGCAACAAGGATTAGACATTGCCTGGTTAACCCAACATAACCATTACATCAATCCATAATTGTCGAATGAACTCTGAACATATAATAAGGAAGTGAAAACAAAAAAAACAATCATAACATAAGAATGTCTAATAATTCTATTCATGCCAACATACAACATCCAAACTACCTAAGTCAATAGTCATCCACAATCCTCATCCAATCCGTGATCTATAATATGTCGGGACATGCCCCGACAATAGCCAAGAATCAAGTCTAATACAAGTATATGACATAAGATAGAAAGACAATTAAATGTATGCTTTCCGAAGTATGGAAGATCACTACTTCAAGTCAACATGCGATTTACTCAAACCCTTTTTCACCTCGCAGGAGAAGAAAAAGAAGCTTTGTCCCCTATTTTGCGTAGGGACATAGCATCAAGAGATCGTTAGCGGTTGGAGTGCTAGCATATAACTCAATGGTAAGGATAAAATAATGTCATTATTCAAAAACATGTCATAACATCATAAGCAATCACATTATGTACATCTAGTCATGTAGACATATAGATACAACAAGTGTCAAAAAGATAATAAGACCATAACATGCATTTCAAAGCACTAGATGATGAATCACGAAGTGGAGAACTCCAATGTTGCACTCACTTAGGTTATATCAAGCAATTGGAATCTAACCTCAAGCCATCTTGTTAAGCTAGTGGACTCTAACCATAAGCCTTTTGTTTGACAAGTGGACTCTAACCAGAAGACTTCTTACTAAGCAAGTAGACTTTTAACTACTAGCCATATTATTAAGCAAGTGGACTCTAACAACAAGCTATCATGTCCATTACAAATCGTCATTTAGAATCTAACCCTTTGTGCATGAATTCCGATCCACACCATTTACATTTGGGGAATCTAACCCACTTAGATGATTCAAGCAATCAAGGCTACATTAAACACTATACATGACCGTAAGGTTTTCATCAATCAATAACTTTAATAGGCCAATACCTTGGTCTCATCTACCTTTCAAGAGATATTGTGGCCATCAAGACCTTTATAAAATAGTTAATTAGCATTATTATACCAAGCTTTAGTTTGAACACAATTGAATTACATGCGTAGGGACTCAAAGCGCTTTTTAAACAAACAAACCACTAAGGTCAATAATTAACTCATTATATGGCCAACAAGGCCTTTGCATGATCATTTAATAATCATCCTTTCTCATTAAGCCATTTCCTTAGTTCAAATCATTATCACCATGTGACTAGTTATTTCTAGTTGGGATTTACACAAATACCTTTAGGGAATAACCTTTCAGAGACAAAAATAAAGGTTGAAATCATCAAGCTAATGATTATTCATGACCCATTTATTAAACCATAACCAACAAACACCTACATATGCAATCCATCACCAAAAACAAGTATAAAAAAAAGTTTAAATAGTAGTAAACTTTAACTATCACTATACATCAAAACCCTCAATATTTCTTTCAAAAAAACACCCTATAATATAGTTGAACAATGTTTAAATAACATGAATTTGATAAATAAAAATCAGGTAAGAGTCACAAGACTTATACAATATGATTCACAGAGAGATTATTGGTCCCCAAGTATCTAGATAGTCTCCTTGATAAACCCTAGCCCCAATATTGTTACAAAAGTTGAGAGAGGATTTAGGAGTGTTTTGGAATTTTTTTTAACTTTTATATATGAAGAATAAAGGGACAAATAGGGTTATAAGTCATGGGTTATAAGGGTTTCGGGGTTGGAAATGTCTAAAGTTCCCTCAGCTTAAAAGATAAAAGTTGTACCAAGGAGGGTAAGAGTTCCGCACCCAATAAATAACCTAGGGCATAAGTGGTACAATAACTCATACCTTAGGCTTCACCATGGACCCCTAAATTTTTCAACATACGACCATGCTAAGATAACTCATTCCTTAGCATACGAATGGTACCCTAAACCATACCTTGGACTAATTCAACTTGGTTAAGCACATGACATCATAGGAATAGGTAACACAAAACCCGTACGCTAACATATGACTTGGGAGAGGCTAAATCATAGGTTTGATGAAATGTAAGCCCCACTACACTGCTTAATATATTAGTGAGAGAACTATGTCATATCCTAGGGTTAGACTAGTACCCTTGAGTCGTACCTTTCCCCGAAACATCAGCTAAGGGAGTTTTTCTAAGGACCTAAAGCCTAGGTATTTTAATTCTCCCCCACATGGATCATTCGTCCTCGAATGATGAACAACGGAAGGACAAGAACGTGTTAACACATTCTTACACATAATCATATCCTTTAAGAAAGTTAGAAAACAAATAAATACAACAAGGATAAGACACGTTCCATGATTAGTATCACTAAACCATACATTCCATTGACGTTGGGATTGGAACCCACAATCTATTGATAACGCTCAACTCGCTACTATGCTTGAGGGGTGAGCCAGTCATTGTTCATAACCCAACTAAAGTTGGCATCAAATCTACAAGGAGTGAATTATAAATTTCAAGTCCTATAGGTGCTCTAATTACTAAAAGGTTACAAAAAATGCTAACAAACACGAAATGAAAGATAAAATGGGTGGATTGGTTTGTAACGATTTTTGACTAAGAATGAACGAATTTAGTAAATTTGACTTACAATTTAGATTTGAGGAGATCTTTGGAATATGTCTACCTAAAGGTAAAGTATGTCGGTTGATTATTATTTAGCATGAAGCTTAGTTTTTAACTAAAGGATATGTTGGGTCAAACGTCATTGTGATCAATCTTTCAATAAAACCACTACAATTTCACCCATTGGATTTTTCGAGCACTAAACAACTGTGCAAATCAATCACCCAAAAACTCAATGAAGAATCCCTATTACTAGGATGATTATCTTTACATGATTTACAGTCAAAATACACTTATTTCAAAGATTGCAAAATGGAGTAAACCATAGGATCAATTGTCCAAATTTTTCATGTCCCCTTATAACCCTCTTTCAAGGATGTTATGGGTTACCTCAACTTCACCTTCATCCCTTTTTCAAGGTAATAAAGGGTTTTAAGAGTTTATGGTTTTTAGCTATTAAATCCATTTGGGGATTTGGGGTTTTCACCCACAAATTCCTACTCAAAAATTCAAGCAATGGTGGGATTCATAGCAACAATTAAGAATCATGCAAATGCAACACCACCCACACACAATTAAACTTAAGTTAAACATAATCCAAAGACTAATTTACTTAGCTACTCTTGAAGAAGGTACAGAAAGATATACCATGAAATTATCCAAAGATTTCATTCTTCACAAAATTCTAAGAAATTAAACCTCCATAGTTAGTAACAAACTTTCCTAATTAGGGTTTCTTGCTTTCAATTCAAATATATCTATTTCGTAAGCAATACCCAAAGAAGAAAGGGTTTTTGCCTATATAAGGTTTGGGATTCATCTAAGAGAAATTACAAAACTGACTTGGGTCATACTCCCACTTGGCCATGATCACGAGTGATTTTCTGAGATCGCGGCCAACACAATTGCAGTTTTCCATAATTGTGTTCTCTTAACCTTTGTAACTAACCGTGAGCACGGCCTGAGGACCATAGTCATAGTGATAAGCCCAAATTACAACTTTCCTACGAGAATATAAGAGGTCGCTATAAAATATAGAACCCAACTAGGTTGGGTGTTGAATCCCATAGGGAATACTGTGTTACTAAGTATTGTAGTTGTTATTGGACTGTTGATCAGAGGGTCCTGAATAGGGGATTTTCGTTTAAATCTGAAGTGATAGTTACAATGTAACAAAGAACCAATATGTGTATTAATATTTGGTTACAGAGAATGACAAGTTAGGGTTATGTCCACCATGTAGCTTTTACTTCTCTATTAACAATGAGTATTAACGATTTATACATGCATGCACTTAAAGAGAGATGTATTCGAATTCTAAATCCAAGTGTTTCTCAACCATCAAGGATTAATTCACTTTAGTTCTCTTGAATCCAAAGTGTACAACCTATCATATGAACTCTCTAAATCATCATTCCTATTAAGGCATTAACGTGTAAAATAGAGGTTGGAAACCCTATTTTCTTGTCACTACTCTCTTTTCCAAACCTTAACTTTTCTATCGAACAAGTTATTGCTATAATGGCACATTCCCTATGTATGCAGAATTCAATCATAACGAAAAGAGTAATGATATAAGTGAGTCAACACATCATAAATTCAAAAACTCAAAGTAATAGAGAGTATACTATAAGGTTTCCATAACCCTAAAAAATAGCTTAGCTACTCATGAGCCAAAAGGAAATAACCATAAAAATGTTCATCATACTCAAGACTAAAGGTGTGACCACAAATTAGAGAAAGCAAGAGGATTAAATTTTTTTCTCCCTCTCCCCCTAAGCTAAGCCACCTTTTTCTTGTTTCAAAAATAAAATCGATCCCCTATAAAAATTTAGCCATAAGGCTTTTAATAACATACTTCTCTAATAAATTGCTACTGGGTCCTCAACTATTTAAAAATATTGAGTTTGCATAGGAAAAAGTTCCCATATATCACATTCAGTCCAAAAGCTGCTTTCCTTTTATGTGAAGTTTCCTCTACTATCCACAAGTCCCCAAAGTGTCGTGATCTTCCTCATTAGTATCTGAAAAGCATGCTAATCACATAGGTCAGCTCACCTAACTAAAAATAGGCTAAAAGTGCAAGAATTATGTATTTTATCCTCAAACTTAGCTAAAACATGGGTAAGTTATGGTGCTTAGACGTATAGATACGCCCAACATCACCAGCCCACACTTAACAATTTGTTTATCCTCGAACAAAATCATACATCCATGCAAATACGTATCTACACTTCACAAGGGAAACACAAAATTTTCAACGACATACACATCAATTATTGACAAGGAGTAGATTTTTGGATCATTACTAGAAACAACTCACACTCCAAAATAGACTCATTAAGTTGGTTAATTCATATACATAAGTTAAGCCAAGAAATTATATGAAACTACCCAACAATCACCAACCATGTACGTTTACACAAGAAAGTTACCCATAATCACTCCTAATTTTTCGTTCTTCAAATATATAGGTATAAGAATCAACTTGCTTGCTCTCACTCTCACAAAGAATTCTTAGATTACAATTGATGACCATATTCTTTCCCTTAGTGTAATGCTCCACTAATATCAGAATGCTAAGGTTAGGATCAAATAAGTCTTTTATGGGTTGTAATGTAGGCTAAAGGGATGGGTAGGACTATTTTGGCTAAAATATTGACTATGTTCCCTAAGCGCTTTAATGCACTACATTATGCCATTTAGACCAACTTTTAACAACCAATCTACCTTCTTTTCATCTACCAACCTCTTTTATTTTTACCCAATTTTAGTACTCAATCAAAAACACTATGATGGGAGTATACTGCTCTTTTTATTTTGCATAAATTTCTTGTAACGCATCCCTATGATAGCCACCCTCAACTTAGGCTATTTGCCTAAGTCGAGGTGCAAAATGTCCAAGAAAGGACCAAGGCCAAAACAGGTTCATTATAACATGTTTGGCTACAAATTCATCACTTTTAGTGTAGAATCTTGCCGCTCCTAATAACAATATTTTTATGTACCAATAATTATACTTTGGGCCATCACTTTCACCTTTTTCCTCTTATTTTGCCAAACTCTTAACTCAACTTGATTCTACAATTTAAAGCTCTTAGGAGCTTTTGGATCACATTATGGTGTTTAAAAAATGGATTAGGCTACATATGAGGTTTCCAAAGAAAATATCTAAAAGCTCAATGGGTGTTCAACTAGGACAATGTACAAAGGCAGGTAAAAAGAAGATAAATATAAGGGCTGCCAAAGAAATGCCTAAATCATCTCCTAAACCCACAATCTTTATTTCGCCTCACACACAAACTAGGTAAGTTCTAGCATCAGTCACAACAAAGAATATAAAATAAATTTACATACAGATGGCACATGGTCAACTTAATTAGGAGCATTATAGATTCTTCACCCAATAGATAAATAAATGAAACCACAACCAGTTATCACAATAGTAGTCACAACTTAGAGCCTAAATGTTTCAATAGTAGTGATTCAGTACAAACTCATGTTATAATACCATGCCATATATAATAATAATTTCATGCAACAATCTAACTAATTCTCTCTTAAGACGGTCGTCATCCATTCATCATTGAGAAAAGTGACTAATCACGATTAACTAACTACGACTAAAACAACTGTAGCAGAAAAACAATGCGTGCAAATAGTAGGCAATATAGTAGACAAGGCAATCAAGGCATACTTGTACTCTCACCCCACACTAAGAAGGAATACACTACATTCAGTGTAAATAAATAAGCAAAAACCTGGTTAGTCAGACTCTTCCTCTACATCCGGGGTCATACCCCCAGTATCAGAATTATCATCGGAGTCTTCATCACCAGAGTTGTCCTTCATATTAGAGTCTAGCAGTCTGTGATCATCGTCTATCGGCACATCATTATCTAGAGGTTCTTCAAAATTTAACCCCACTCCATACATAGCCCGAGCATGATCATTAAGCAGGTAGTCATAGTCAAGTTGTCGATGCTCTGCATCAGTTGGAACACGACCCCCATTCATCATAGTGAACCACTCATCTCGAGCATGTCATTCAGCAGTGGTAAGTTTGATGTCTTGACTAGTTTCTGCATCTTTGATTTTTGTGAGATCCACCTTCTATGGGTTTTGTGGCAACTTATGGTCTGCTGGCTCCTCCTCAATACGCTCTTTCCTTAAAATTACAATCAACAAGATGCTAAAAATGAAGTGGGACTTGCTGTGCTCCCTTGCTTTGCACATCGACGCGGGTATAATTACACCAATGTTGATGGGACTATTCATCATTAGAGCATATACCAAGAAGACTAGATCACGCGTGACCTTAGTGTATTCTGTTCCAAGAATCAAGAAGGAATTGACTATTCTTAACCATATGTGAGATTCTCTATTCAAATAGGCATATAGGTAAGTATTGTGACGACCATTATACTTATTATGAGTCCATCGGGTCATGGACCTTGATCTACACAACGTATGTCTGATAGCTCTATAGAGAGGTTTGTTTTAGAGCTCCTTGAGTGGTGAGTGATCCACACTTGGAGTACCCAGGAAAGAGTTAAAGAAATCAACATTCAATTGCAAGAACCGCCCTTGAATTTTTACTTCATTTCCCGTAGTCCTTAGGGACCAGTTGGCATAAAACTCTCGAGTCAAATCAAGATTACACTCGCCCATGTCTCGGAAGATGAAGTCAAGCTTTAGTGCCATAATCTTTTCCAGAATGTGAGGGCAGTTCTTTGCTAAACTTTTCTTCTGCATCACTTCCACATGTACATATTTGTTCACTTTATTATCTCTGTACCATTCCTTCCCTTCCTCCTCTGGAACCCATTTGATCCCGAAAGTGCGTCTAGGCTCTTGAAGAGAGGATGAATCAGCCTGGTCCTTTCTTACCCTTTTTTGACCTTTTTGTTATGTGGATGCTTTCTCCTTTCCCTGTCGTCTTTTTGGAGCCATGTTACCTGAGATCATAATAGGGTAATGTTAGTCTCATTTCATAAAATTCACTATAGTTAAAGAAGAAAATAGTGATGGAACCACCCCACACTTAATTTATTTGGACAAACTAATTAAGTGAGTGTTGTCGAGTACTTAGACTTCATCAATATACATTTAGATGGTATGTGCCAACAATATTATTAGTGCAGTAACACTTTCAAACGCTTACTTTACATAACAATTTCTCAGTTTGATATACAAAAGCAACACACAATGGTCATGTAATGTTGACTATCATTTCTAATTTCATTTCATTTCAGCAATACAATCTTTGAACAAGACTACCACATAGCAATCTCATAATGCCATAGTATAGAAACAACTTCACACTCTTATGCTTTTGGTTAACCATGATCAATACATCAATGAACGAGTCACTCGCATACTCAAGCTTACAACTCCTAAAATCATTCGTTAAGCTTTAATAGTTCAACTTCATAACAAAAAAAATTACAGTGAATACCAATCAATATATTTCAGAGTGAACTCAAGATTTTCCACGAGAATCCTTTCACTCAATGAGATGTATTTTCCCAAATCATAACAAATTAACCATAATCTTATCACCAAGCACTATTTCAATATCCAATTGACCATCATGAGCCTAGAAATTAAACAACTAAGGAACATGAAAGAACAACTTACTTGATGATAAATGCTTTATAAACTGTGAAGGTGAGCCTGCAAGATTAGATGCAAAAAGAGAAGGGCTTAGAGAGGGAAAAGGTGTTTGGGCAGCACTTAGGTTAAAGAAGAATGGAGTGGGATTTAAGAGTGGAGAATGTATTTAAAAGTTGAGACATGGGTCGGTTTTATCTATTCAAAAATGGGTTATTAGGCAGAACTTACACTTATAGGCGGCGCCCATAAAATCGCCTAAGCATATGTAGGCGGCACCTAACGTATCGCCTAAGTAAGGAAGCGAACATAGGAAATGGTATAGGTGACGCCTAAGCTATCGCCTGTGTTGACATAGGCGGCGACTAAGCTATCGCCTATGTTGACATAGGTGGCGCCTAAATAATCACCTAATTAAGGCTGTGAGCATAGGGAATGGTATAGGCGGTGCCTAACCTATCACCTATGTTTACATAGGCGGAACCTAAGATATCTCCTATTTTGACATAGGCGGCGCCTAAATTATTACCTAAGTGAGGTAGTGAGCATCGGTGATGGAATAGGTGGTGCCTATATGCACTTATGTGATGCCTTGAAGTTGCAATGCACCTATACCAGTTGCTACATGCCTTCTTTCCCAATTTCCAAGTGAAATCAAATGCTATACTCAGAAATGTGTACGTCATCAATAGACTTACCACCTCTGATGTAGTTAATTTTCTCACCACGTTTAAAACCAATTGTCTCCTTAATGCCTGCAGTACCTACACTTATTTAGAACAAACAAAAAAGATGATTAGAGGGATGGGTTGCCTTCCACCAAGTGCCTTAGTTTCAGTCGTGGCTCGAATCTTCTTTTTAAATTTTCATTTACCAAAAACTAAATCCTAGTAAAACCATTGGTTGATTCCCATGTAGCGCTTGATTTATTATCGTGGCACGATACAGTTATCTCGATTACTCAGACTTCATTGAGATATATGGTTGCTATATATTTTGTCGAGTCGGTTGGACTAATATATAGCTTCACTCTTTTTCCATTCACCTTAAAGACAGTACCATCATTATTTTCTAACTTTACTACTCCAGATGAGTAGACTTTGCTGATTCTAAAAAGACTAGACTATTTAGAATTCAACTTACCTGGAAACAACTTCAGTCTGGAGTTTAAAAGGAGTACCTAATCGCCTTTCTGAAAGTTTTGTTGAATAATCCTCTGATCATGGTACTTTTTCATCCTTTCCTTGTAAAGATCTACTTTTTCATATGCATTGAGATAGAATTCATCATTCTCGTTCAGTCGTCCCAATCTCATTTTTATTGCATCATCCCAATTTAGGTTAAGATGCTGCAGCGCCCACATTGCTTTGTGTTCTAGCTCAATTGGCAAGTGACAAGCCTTGCCATAAAGTAGTTGGTATGGTGACATGCCAATTGGTGTCTTGAACGCGGTACTATATGCCTATAAGGCATCATCCAGCTTCCTGGACCAAGCTTTCCTACTGGCATTCACAGTCTTAGCAAGGATCAGCTTGATTTCCCAGTTTGAGACCTCCACCTGCCCACTAGTTTTTGGGTGGTACGGTGTAGCTACCTTATGTTGCTTAACCCCATACTTTGCCAATACGGCTCTGAATAGCTTATTACAGAAATGTGATCCTCCATTGCTTATGATGGTATAGGGTACCCGAAAATAAGAGAAGATATTTCTCTATAAGAACGCCACAACACTCGTGCCTTCATTATCAGCTAAAGCGACCGCTTCAACCCATTTTGATACGTAATCCACATCAACTAAGATATATTTCATCCTAAATGAGCTCATAAACGGGCCCATGAAGTCAATA
This sequence comes from Capsicum annuum, assembly GCF_002878395.1. NCBI lineage: Eukaryota > Viridiplantae > Streptophyta > Magnoliopsida > Solanales > Solanaceae > Capsicum > Capsicum annuum. Next base: position 144,878 of record NW_025852119.1, on the reverse strand, counting down.
CCCCAGACATCGAATAACTCTACTTCAGGCATTTTAGACATCGGTATCTCATGGTGCTTTGAGATAGAACCTTGCCGCTGGCACTGATCATATCTTCCTATGAAATCGTAGGCATCCTTGAATAATGAAGGACAATAGTAGCTACTTTGAAGTACTTTCTTAGCCGTCTGATCACCTGCATGGTGACCTCCAACTTAGGAAACATGGCATAATTCCAATATGCTAGACGCCTCTACTTCTGGGATGCACCGCCTAATAATACCGTCAACACATTATCGGAAAAGATACGGATCATCCCAAAAGGAATGTTTCACATCATGTAGGAAATTTTCCTTTGATGAAAGGAGAGATTCTCAAGAATCACTTTGCTTACTAAGTAGTTAGAAAAATCTACATACCATGGTAATTTTTCCACCACAGTTGCTAGAATTCCTTCATCAGGGAATGCATCATCAATCTCCAGGTCGTTCTGCACTGTGTGCTCACTCTCAAGTCTGAATAGATGATCAGGTACTTGGTTTTCAAAACCTTTTCTATCCTTTACCTCGAAATTGAATTCTTGAAGTAGTAGCACCCACCTGATTAGCCTTGGCTTGGCATCCCTCTTTGCCATTAGATATCTCAGAGCAGCATGATCTGTATGAACCGCTACCTTGGTCCCCAACAAGTATGAATGAAACATCTCAAAAGCATAAACAAGTGTGAGAAGATCCTATTCAATGACGGTATAGTTCTTCTGTGCTCCACGTAGGCCTTGCTCGCATAGTAGATTTGATGAAAGAGCTTTTTTCTTTTCTGACCAAGTACAACACCTAAGGATACACCGCTTGCATCACACATAATTTTAAATGGTAGAGACAAATTGAGTGCTATAATAATAGGGGCTTCAACTAGCTTTCCTTTGAGGCATTCAAACGCCTTCAAGCAATCTTCACCAAAGTAAAATTTCGCCTCCTTATCTAAAAGTTTGCTTAATAGGTTTGCAATCTTGGAGAAGTATGTAATAAACCTCCGATAAAAACTAGCATGATCGAGAAAACTACGAACCCCCGGCACAAAAATTAGAGGTGGTAGTCTCTCGATAACTTCAATCATGGCTCGATCAACTTCAATTCCTTTTTCAGAAATTTTATGCCTGAGAATAATGCCTTCCTTAACCATAAAATGACACTTCTCCCAATTTTGCACAAGATTGAATTCTATACATCACTGTAAAGCCATACTCAGATTTGCCAAGCATGACTCAAATGACTCAACTACAATCAAAAAGTCATCCATAAACATCTCTAAGGTGTCTTCAACAATATCTGTGAAAATGGACATCATGCACCGTTGAAAAGTAGCAGGTGCATTACATAGCCTAAATGGCCTCCGTTTGAATGCAAAAGTACCATATGGGCATGTAAAATTGGTCTTCTCCTGATCTTTAGAAACAATGCAAATTTGGTTAAATCTGAAATAACCATCCAAGAAATAGTACCATCCCTTTCCTGCCAATCAATCAAGTATTTGATCCATAAATGGCATTGGGAAATGGTCCTTTAGCGTCCACGAGTTTAGCTTTCGGTAATCCATACACACCCTCCACCCTGTGACAGGCATGAGTGGAATTAGATTATTCTTCTTGTTCGCCACAACTGTCATGCCCCCTTTCTTGGCGTACATTGTACAGGGCTCACCCATTTCCTGTCTGAGATTGGGTACACCACTCCTACATCTATCCACTTGATGATTTCTTTCTTCACCACCTTTTGCATAGGTGCATTCAGACAATGCTGATGCTCAATAGTGGGTACACAATCTTCCTCCAGCTGAATCTTGTGCATACATATTGCAGGAGAGATACCAATGATATCTGCAATAGTCCAACCAATAGCTCTCTTGTATATCTTAAGAACAGAGATGACAGCTTCTACCTATTGGTTACCTAAATCAGCAGCAATAATAATCTGTAGTGTATTTCCACTACCCAAGAACACATACCGCAAATGACTGGGTATCTCTTTCAAGTCTAACACCGGTGGCTCTTCAATGGATGGCTTCACCGGTGGTAAAGGTCGATTCTTAAGGTCAAGATCCAGCTTCTTGGGGGCATAAGAATACGACCCCATTCCTGTCAAAGCATAGACAGTTTCTTCATACTCATCAATATCTTCACGATCAAAGTTCATAAGCACAGCGGCCAATGGCTCAATAGTAAGTTGCTCCTCTAAAGATAATTCCTGCTCATTCTCATAATAAACATCAACTATAGAGAACACATTCATATCCTTGGGAAGCGTTATTAATTTGCATACATCGAAACATACCACTTTGTCATTTATTCGAAATAAAAGCTTATTTGCTCGCAAATCAATAAGAAAACTTCCAGTAGTGAGGAAAGGTCGACCTAAGATTATAGGAACCTCAAAATCCACCTCGCAATCCAAAATAACAAAATTTGCAGGAAAAATAAAGATATCCATCTTCACTAATACATCATACAGAATACCAATAGGCCGTTTTATCGACCTATCTGCCATTACAAGCCGCATATTGGTTGGTTTTGGATCTCCCAACCCCAACTATTTATAAATGGTTAGCGACATCAAATTAATTCTATCCCCCAAATCACAAAAAGCCTTATCAAAATATAAAGATCCAGCTGTGCAAGGAAAAGTGAAAGCACTCGGATCTTCCTTCTTCTGTACTAAGGACCTTGTGTCAATCACACTGCAATGATGGAAATTATCTGCCGGTTCATAGCTTACTGCCCTTTTCTTTGTCAAAAGGTCCTTCATGAATTTGGCATACCCTGGCATCTGCTCCAACGCCACCACCAAAAGCACATTTATAGTCAGCTGCTTCAGCATGGTCATGAATTTATTGAACTTAGTATCATCGGCCTTCTTCTTCAGTCTCTGAGAAAAAGGGGGGTGGTTTTTGAAGAGTTTTCTCCACCACTTCCTTTTTATTATGCATCCCATTATCACTCTTTTCAGACTGTTGATAGCTAGGCGTAGTATCATGAATGACCTCATCCTGATTTTTAACTTCTACAAAATCATCACAACCCACTTCAACAAAATTATCCTCCATACTATCAACCACACACTTACCCTTGGATGGATTTTCCAACACCTTACACTCCAGGTAGTAATGTCCAAACATAATCCATCTTTTCTTGGATTTTGCATAGTGTCACTTAGTAAAGTGCCAGCTTTCCTTTGATTGAATATCGCTAATAGTTGACTCATTTGCTGTTCCAACTATTTTATTAAAGTGGAATGCGAGTCAACCAATTGATTCATTGAGGAAAAATCATTTTTTATCTCAGCTATTCACGTGTTGGTTGCCTCTACTCCTTTCAATAGCTTAGACATTATGTCCTCCATGGACATCTTCCAAGAGCTAGATGTAGCAGCTTCACGATTTGCAGGAAGGACATACAAACCGCTCCTATCATTCTTATTCTTTTGATTTCCTTGGTCTCGATCCTTGTATCTAGATTTTTCATAATAGTTCTGACCTTGGTTTCCTTGGACACTACCTTTGAAACCCCCTGACTATTCAAGTAATGTGCTTCCTCCTCAGAATCAGAGTCAGCTCTTCCCTGTGATGCAATACCTTTGACCTTTTCTATCTTCCCCAATAATAAATGCTTAGTAAGAAAGTGCATCTGTGTTTTCATATGAGCCATATCCTTGTCACATTCCTCTTCCCGTCGCCTCTGTTCTACCATCATGCCAATAGATACAATAGAGCTTGCTACCTCAGAATCCCTGGTATGCCAATCTCTACTCTGCTTTGTCATGCGATCCAGCATGTCAGATGCCTCAAGAAAAGTAAGGTCCATGAATGACCCACCTGCAGAATTATCTACCATTGGCTTAGTCACCAATTTCAAAGCCCTATATAATATCTCCATCAACTGGACATTGGTCATCGTATAATTTAGGCACCGTATAAACTTTTTCTTGAACCTCTCCCAAGTCTTGTGGAGAGCTTTAGTTGGAAGCTGTCTGAAATTTCTTATCTCATCTCTAAATTATGACCTCTTGGATGGCGGAAAGAATGTTTCTTGGAAAGCGTCTTTCAGTTGCCTCTAATTGGTAATAGAGTCCAGAGTTATCCCGTTTAACCACAGAGTTGCCTCTCTAGATAGGGACAATGGAAATAAGCGCAGTCGGATCACATTCTGTGCAACCCCTTGATTTCCAAATGATTTGTATATTGTGATTAAATTAATCAAATGCATATTCGGATCGTCGCCTGCAAGTACACCAAAGAGCCCTTCCATTTGCAATAGTTGGATCATAGTGATAGTGATATTGAACTTGGCTACGGGTGCTAAAGGTGGAGGAATAACAGACCCCATGGCACCAGCCCCATTCAATTCATAATCATCATCATCCAATGAAAACTGCACAGCTCTGTATTCGGGTCTCATTCTAGCATGCAATATCTATTGACATTCCTATTCACAGGTGCAGCCAAATCCTCTACAAGCCTTGGATTTAATAGCACATCATCACCCATGTCTTCATCATCCGGATTGGGTACCCGACCTGGGTTATCAGTTTTCTACTGATTTACTTGCGCAGCTGCCAAAGCAGCTAATCTAGCTTGCTCCTATTGAGTAGCTATCCTTTTTGGGTCTCGTTGCGCATCCATTCTGCCAATGAGATGTGGTTCAGGATTGTTAGGTAATAATGGTTGATCTGATCTCCGCATATTTGGCATACAATCCACTCAATCTGAACAAAATAGAAACAACAAACAAAAAGTAAAATTTTAGGAATCTTTGACCAAAAGGTCGATTAAAAAACACAACCTTAGTTGACAACCGTATTCCCCGACAACGGCGCCAAAATTTGATACGCTCAAATTATAACTCTCTCACTTGAATGTAAGTAGTCGCTGTCAAATATAGAACCCAACTATGTTGGGTGATGAATCCCATAGGGAATACTGTGTTACTAAGTATTTTAGTTGTTATTGGGTTGTTGATCTGAGGTTCCTAAATATGGGGTTTTTGTTTAAATCTGAAGTGATAGTTACAATATAACAATGAAGCAATATGTGTATTAATATTTGATTGTAGAGAATGACAAGTTAGGGTTATGTCCACCTTGTAGCTTTTACTTCTCTATTAACAATGAGTATTAAGGATTTATACATGCATGCACTTATAGAGAGATGTATTCGAATTCTAAATCCAAGTGTTTCTCAACCATTAAGGATTAATTCACTTTAGTTCTCTTGAATCCAAAGTGTACAACCTATCATACGAACTCTCTAAATCATAAATCCTATTAAGACATTAACGTGTAAAATAGAGGTTGGAAACCCTATTTTCTTGTCACTACTCTCTTTTCCTAACATTAACTTTTCTATTGAACAAGTTATTGCTATAATGGCACAATCCCTATGTTTGAAGAATTCCATCATAACGAAAAGAGTAATGATATAAGTGAGTCAACACATCATAAATTCAAAAACTCAAAGCAATAGAGAGTATAGTATAAGGTTTCCACAACCCTAAAATATAAGCTTAGCTACTCATGAACCAAAAGGAAATAACCATAAAAATGTTTACCATACTCAAGACTAGAGGAGTGACCACAAATTAGAGAAAGCAAGAGGATTAAATTTTTTTCTCCCTCTCCCCCAAAGCTAAGCCGCCTTTTTCTTATTTCAAAAATAAAATTGATCCCCTCTAAAAATTTAGCCATAAGGCTTTTAATAACATCCTTCTCTAATAAATTGCTACTGAGTGCTCAACTATTTAAAAATATTGAGTTTGCATAGGAAAAAGTTCCCATATATCACATTCAGTCCAAAAGCTGCTTTCCTTTTATGTGAAGTTTCCTCTACTATCCACAAGTCCCCAAAGTGTCGTGATCTTCCTCATTAGTACCTGAAAAGCATGCTAATCACATAGGTCAGCTCACTTAACTAAAAATAGACTAAAGGTGCAAGAATTATTAATTTTATCCTCAAACTTAGATAAAACATGAGTAAGTTATGGTGCTTAGACTTATAGATACGCCCAACATCACACGGTAATTGTGGTTGAATGCTCCAGCTCTCGAACTTCATCCTTTTTCTCATTTGATCCTTTTTGTTTCTTATCCACATCTTTTCACCTTTTTTACAATATATCTGCAAAATGTGGATATTAATGCATTTAAATCATAGTGATGTCTCATTTTTTAATACATAACATGGTAGTGTGCATAATTATTTGGTGCAAATGAGTGGTAAAATCACCACTCATCATCTATCAAACCATTTGCTCGTTTCAAAGATTAGGGACTCGAACCCTTTGGCCTATCAATGACATAAATCAAGTTAAAAAGATTAACACATACCTCAAGAATGACTCACCAGAACTTAAACCAAATACGGATACTTTGAATTCATTTCATCTTCCACCTCTCAAGTAGATTCCTTAGACTTTTGGTTCCTTCATAGAACATTTACCAAAGCCACCTCTTTCATTCACAACTGAAAAACTTATCTATCAAAGATCCTCACCTACACCTACTCATAGGACAAAGAGTCTAAAATACCAACATCTTCCAAGGGAACAACTAATGAAGGGTCACCTATACACTTCTAGATGGATGGAGCCTAAACTAGAGAGAAACTCCAACTCATAGGCAACATTAGCAACCCGCTTTGCAATGAAATATGGAAAAACATAACAGAGACTAAGATTCCCCTTATTACTAAACCACATCACTCCCTTCATGATATATACCTTCAAGAATACCCAATCACTAATATTAAACTCAAAATCCCTAGGCCTAACATCCACTTATTACTTTTGGAGACTCTGAGTGGTTTCTAACCAATCACGATTGACCTTTACCTTCTCCAAGGCCTGGTGAGCCTAATCAGGGCCAAGCAATTTACCCTTACACACTTTACACCACTAAATATAAGAACAACATCTCCTACCATACAATGCCTCAAAAAAAGCCATACCAATACTAGAATGGAAACTATTATAATGGCCAAATTTAATCAAAGGAAACTATTTATACCAATCACCACCATAATCAATCACAAAAGCACACAACATATCTTCCAATGTTTGGATAATGCTCTCCATTTGTCCATCCATCTATGGATGGAAAGCGGTACAAAGGCACAACTTAGTTCCCAAACCTTTCTTAAATGACTTCAAAAAATAGATGTGAACGTAGTAACACTATCCGACATGATAGAAACTAGAGCACCATGAAACTTTAAAATCTTTGCAAGATACAACTTAGCATAATCTATGCAAAATAACTAGCACTCACCAGCTAGAAATTAGTGAATTTTTTCATTCTATCCTCAATGACCCAAATAGAATCACATTTATTCCAAGACCGGGGCAGACTGATGAAAAAATCAATATTTATTACTTCTTGTTTCCATTTAGGAAACTCTATCTCTTTGTACAAACCACCTGGACTCAAGTGCTAAACTTTCACTTGTTGACATACCATACACCTTGCTACGTAGTTAGCCACATATTGCTTCATATTTTTCTACCAACAAAACTCTCTAATATCATGATACATCATTGTAAAACCGAGATGAATAGAATACAGATATCAATGAACCTTGGTCATAATCCCTTCCCTTAATCCACTGACATTGGGAACACAGAGCCTACCTTGTTACCTCATGATATCATCACCACCAATCATAAACTTGGTAACCTATTGTTGACCCATATTACTCTTAATCCTCACTAAGTTGGTATCAAACATTTGCTTTTCCTTTATATCTACAATAAGAGATGACTGGGTTACCGAATGCATAAACAGAATATCTTCCTCAAATTCCAGGAGAAGAACTCCAAGATTAGCCAAATAATAAATGTCCTTCACTAACTCCCCCTATCCTCATTTAAGTGAGCTAAACTTCCTATTGATTACCTGCTAAGAGCATCATCAATTACATAAGCTTTACCTAGATGGTAATGGAGATTCATATCTTGGTCCCTTAGAAACTCAAGCCATCTTTTTTGTCAGAGATTCAATTTATTTTGAGTAAACACACACTGAAGGATCTTATGATCAGAAAAGATGTCACCATGAACCACATAAAGATAGTGGTGCCAAATCTTCAATGCAAATACCATGGCTAACAACTCCAAGTAATGAGTAGGGTATTTCTTCTCATGAACTTTAAATTGACTAGAAGAATAGGCCACCACCCTACTATGGTGCATCAATAAAAATCTAAGCTCAACACGAGAAGCATCACAATACACCATAAAACCATCATTACCCTCGAGCAAGGTCAATATTGGGGGTTAAATTATTTTATCTTTAAACTTCTCAAAACTACCCTCACACACCTCCAACCATAAGAACAAGACCTTCTTCTAGGTCAACTTAGTCAATGGGGCAGCTATCATCGAAAAACTCTCAATAAATCTCCTATAGTAACTGGCTAGACCTAAAAGTCTCTGAATATCGATTGGAATTAGATATCTAAGACATTTTTAACTACCGCAACCTTTTCAAGATCCATCATGATTCCTTCACTAAACAAAACATGACCAAGAAAAGGCACTGCCTTCATTAAAAACTTACACTTAGAGACCTTGGCATACAAATGATGATCCTTCAAGGTTTGTAACCCAGCACAAAAGTGATTGACAAGATCTTCCTTGCTCTGAGATAGGCCAATATGTCATCAATGAAGATAATGACAACAAATCCTAAAATGGATGGAAAAATGTATTTATTAGATCCATGAATATTATGGGGGCATTGGTCAACCAAAAAGACATAACAAGGAACTAATAATGACCATAATGGGTCTTAAAGGTAGTCTTAGTTATCTACACTTCCCTAACCTTAAGTTGATGATAACCCGACCTAAGATTAAAATAAGAAAAACACTTTGCACCTTTAATATGATAACAAAATGATTAATCCTAGGAAGAGGATAATTATTCATTATCTTCACCGTGTTCAACTGAAGATAAATGGAACCATCCTTCATACATAGAAAAACCATGTGAGCATCCCAAGAAGACACACTAGGATGGATAAAACATTTATCTAAGAGATCCTTAAATTGCTTCTTAAGCTCCTTCAATTCAGCCAGAGCAATTCTATATAGAGGGGATAGAAATTGGAAGAGTGTTCGAAATAAGATCAATCCTAAAATTAATTTCCCTGTCGGGAGGAATATAAGGCAGGTTATGAGGAAAAACCTTGGTAACTTATTATCTAGGAGAACGGATTCTAAAGAAAGACCTTTCAAGTTAGAATCCTTAACTCGGACAAAATGATACAAACACCCTTTAGAGAAAAACTTTCAGCCTCTAAGATATTAGACGAACCTCCCCTTAGGCACTAAGGAACCCCTTTTCAATACAATGAACAATTTAATTGGGTATTTAAACATGACCATATGGGTCCAACAATCTAAGAAAGTATAGCACGAATGCAACAAATCCATCCTCAATATAATATCAAAATCACCCATATCTAACTCTATCAATTCGACATGAGTTTCTCTACCACTAAAAGATACAAAACACCCCTATATCCTCTTTTAACAACCATAGAGTATCCTACCAGGGTATAAATAGAAGAAGGAACTGGCAGACACTTAGGAGCAGAGGCAAAATGCATAACCAAAAATTGGTACACATAAGAGATAGGACCTTGGATCAAGTCAACAATACATATCATGACAGAAAAGTTTTAACATACCTGTAACAACTTCTAGATATGCATCGGCCCCTAATGAGTAACAAGTTTATATAAGTAATTACTGCAAGTACCGATACTAAAAAAATAAGCTGAAGCACTAGCCTTTGGTGTAGGAGCGGGTTAAGAAGTAATAGAGGCCCTATTAGCTAAAGAAGCCACTAGCAAGGGGCACTCTTGGTATATGCACACAATCTGACCATATCTAAAACATTTATTCCTCTCCTTCTCATTCTAGCCATGGTAATGCTAACCAAAAAATATATAAAGTTTGTAGGGTAGAGCCAATTGATCCCTACTAGTATGAGATTGGGCACCTTGATCTCTAGAAGCATTACCACTGTGAAAATGTCTATTTTCCGATGGTCTCAAGTAGGAAGCACTAGCCATAAAATAAGAACTGAGACTCACCCAATTATTTCTCTTGGACCACTTACCGCTAAACTGTTCAACTACACTTTAGTCACAAAACCTAGTCCTCTTGCTTTGCCTTTCATAAATATCAACTTGTTTCTTTTCTCTTCCTCTACTTGTTTCTTGTACACAACTAACCTAGAGATGCCCATGTTTTTTATCAACAAAGTTGCCTTACTCTGAAGAACCAACTCATGAGAGTGTCTCGAGGAAAACATCCTCATACGAGACCTCATGTCTGACACTATCTCCAAAGTATAACTAGAAAATTAAGGAACTTCATAGCATACTACTTGACTGACATCCTTTCTTTCTTAAGGTTGAAAACTCCTTTGACTTTGTTTCCTACTATTGTAGAGGAAAGATGTAGTCTAGAAATTATTAGGGAAGCTTTCTCACAAAAATGACTCATCAACATCACCCCCTATCCATTCCAACTCCAGGTACCATTGGTATGCCAAGTCCTTCTACTGATACAATGCAAACTCCACTCCTTCCATATTAGTGGCATGCATAACTCTAAAAATATTTTTCATTTCATCTAGATAAGCTTGGGGATCTTCCTCCACCTTAACACTAATTAAGGTTGGAGGACTCTATCTCATAAACTTGAAAATGCTTTTGTCCTCTGAAAATAGAGTAGAAGATGCTCGATGATCATCCGAAGAAGCTACAAACTTAGTAATTATATGAATTGACTGACAAAACTCAGCATTCGTCATGTCAACCTATGAAATTGAAGGAGGATGTAGTGATTCGGTAGATCTCCCAAAGCATCAGGTACTGGACCCCTAGATCGAGTATGGACTCAATAAGTAGAGCGTGTCCCATCAACATCATCCCCTATTGGGACAAAAGGGTTTGCAGTACTTCAAATCTTATTGGAGGCATGAAATAAAAAATGAGCAAAAACAAATTAATAGGATTAAATACCTTAAACTCTATATCTTGAAATAAGACAACAAGAAAGTGAGACATTCATAAATGCCTTATAGACTCTCTCTTATAAGTATGGTATGCTACAAACCCATAAAAGAGACTCTACTTGACACGACTTTGTGGACATCCAACTAAATATGAACCTAGAATCTAATAGAAAACATGAAACATCCCGAAACTGGGCCTTTCCATGTGGGAATCTCAAGCCCAACAAGGATCGGAGATTGCCCCATTAACCCAAACTAACCATCACATCAATCCACAAGGTCATATAAACTTCGAACTTATAATAAGGTAGCAAAAACAAAACTAACAATCATAACTTTAGAATGTCTAACCATTCCATTCATGCCAACGTAAAACATCAAAACTACCTAAATCCACAGTCATCCATAAGCCTCTACCAATATGATGTCTATAATATGTTAGGACATGCCTACGACTATAATGATGAAAAAATTGTAATACAATTCTATGACATAAGATAGAAAGACTATGTAATGTACGCATTCCAAAGTATGGAAACTCACTACTTTAAGTCAACATGCAATCTACTCAAACACCTGGCCACTATGCAGAAATATAAGAAGAAGATTCAACCTCTATTAATGTTGGGATAACATCGGGAGAAGATTAGTTGTTGGAGCACAAACCTGCAACTCAAGAATAAGGATAAAATAATGACATTATTCAAAACCAAGTCATACCATCATAAGAAATCTTATTTATATACATCTAGTCATATATACTAAATATACATCAAGCGTCAAAAATATAACAAGGTCATGTCATGCATTTCAGAGCACTCCATCATAAAAAATAAAGTAGAGGAGTCTAACCTTCCACTTGTTTAGGTTTTTATCGAGCAAGAGGACCCTAAGCTCATGCTGTCTTTTTAAGCAAGTGAACTCTAACCACAAGCCATTTGTTGGACAAGTGGACTCTATCCACAATCCATATTATTATGCAAGTGGACTCTAAAAAGCCATTATGTCCATTACAAGTCGACATTGGATTTTTAACCATTTTCCTGTTCATTCATATCCGCACCATTTACATTTGGGGACTTTAACCCACTTAGCCAGTTTTAGCTATCAAGGCTAGAATTCAACACCATACATGACCACAAGGTATTTATGAACTATTAATCAACAAATAACTTTATTAAGAAAATACCTTGGTCTCAACTACCATTAAAGTCAAATTATGATCATCAAGACATTTATTAAAATATTTATTAGCATTTTTATAACAAGCTTTACTTCGAACACAGTTGAATTTCATGGTTAGGGACTCAAACCCCCTTTTAACCAAACAAACAACAAAGGTTACGAATTAACTCATTATATGGAAAACAAGTCCTTTGCAAGATCATTTACCAATCATCCTTACTTATTAAGACATTGACTTAGTTTAAATCATCATCTACATATGACTAGTTATTTCTAGTTGGCATTTCAATAAACACCTTGAGGGCGTAACATCACCAAGACCAACATAGAGGTTTTAATCACCAAGATTAGGGTTACTCATGACCCAATTATTAAACCACAACCAAAAAGTATCTACATGTTCAAACCATCACAAAAAATAAGTTTCAACTCAAGTTTAGACAAGAGTAAATTTACCCATCACTATACATCAAAACCTTCAACATTTATTTCAAAAACCCACCATTAAAGATTCATGAAAAATGTTTAAATAACATGATATTTTAAGAAATAATAATGAGAGAATAGTCGCATACCTTATACAAGATAATTCACAAAGAGATTCATGGTCCTCATATCTCTAGATGGGCTCTTTGATAAACCATAGCCCCAATCTTGATAGAAAAGTTGAGAGAGAATTTAGTAATGTTTCGGAATGTTTTTGAATTTGTATATGTGAAGAATTAATGGACAAATAAGGCTTTAAGTTGGGGTTTATAAGTTTTAGTGGTGGGAAATATATAAAAACCCCTCATCCTAAAAGCTAAAATTTGTACCCAGGAATGTATGAGTTCCACACCTGAACTGTGCCCTAGGGTATAAGTGGTACCCAAACTCGTACCTTAGGCTTCACCATGGACTCCTAAACTATTTAAGATATGGACATGATAATCTAAATCATACAATAGGGTACAAATGGTTCACTAAACCATACCTTGATTTGTACCGTAGACAAATTCAACTATGTTAAGCATACGACATCTTACCGCTAGGTAACATAAAACTTGTACCCTAACATACAAAATGGAAGAGGCTAAACCTTACCTTAGATAGAATGTAACCCCTACTACACTTCGTAACATACGTGTGAGAGGACCCCAAGTCGTAACCTAGGGTACGACTAGAACCTTTGAGTCATACCTTGCCCTAAAACATCAACTAAGGGAATTTTTCTAAAGGACTAACGCCTAACTATTTCACTTATCGTGGAGGTAAAGTGGTGTGGCATGCCACTATCATGGGGCTTTATTTCTTTAGAGTTCTAAAATGGTCCTGAACACATTCCAAAAAATTTTAAAACTTCCCCAAAACACCTTCTGAAAATACTTAAACATAATTTAAGTAAAAAATTGGCATTATGCAAGATAAAGGGTCAAAAAGAAAATCTTTTAACTTTTACTGGGTCTTACACCGTGGTTATGTGGTAGGGAACTATTAGTCACATATCGATTGGAATTATTTCTTATATTAGGGATAGTAGAATTATTTGGAGAGGTTGCGAGTATCTCAATTATATTTGTGATGTTAGTGTGGGGAGCCCATAGTTTGACTCTAATCCGATAGTTTGTGAGTATCCTAATATTTTTCCTATAAATGTACCTAGTATTTCTTTTGAGCGTGATCTTATGTTTGTTATTGAAATTGAGTCAGGATCCCAACCAATTTCTATGGCACCTTACAATATGCCTCTTGTCGAGCTGAAGGAGCTGAATTTTTAGCTTTCTGAATTTTCTCACTAAGGTTTTCATTAGACCAAGGGTGTATCATTGAGAGATACAGTATTGTTTTTTAAGAAGAAAAAGAATGGTTACTTTCATATATGGATTGATTATAGGCAGTTTAATAATGTGGCAGTGAAGAACTAATATCCTATGCCTCGCATTGAAGATTGGTTTGACTAGCTTCAGGGTACAATGGTGTTTTCCAAGATCAACTTGAGGTCAGGTTACCATCAATAGAGGATCCTAGATGAGGATATAAAAGTAATAGCCTCTAGTAACTAGTATAGTCACTATGTGTTCTTAGTTACATTATTTTGGCTGACCATTGCCCCAACAAATTTATGGATTCGATGAACTGTGTCATGCCATATTTTGATTCCGTTGTGATTGTGTTCATCAATTAAATCCTTGTATATTTAAGGAGTAAAGAGGATCCCATACAACATTTGAAGATTTTTCTCCAAACTATGTTAGGTCATAGGCTTTTTTCTAAATATTTTAACTGTGAGTTTTGGCTGGAGTCGGTGACATACCATGGGTATATGTTGTTTAAGGATGGGATTATGGTAAACCCAAGAAAGATTACAGTATTTACATTTAGGAAATCCTACATCTCCATATAAGATTCATATCTTTATTGGTTGGTTAGTTGCTACAGATTATTCGTTGTGTGTTTTGCTACTATTGGAGAATCTATGACTAGATTGACTTTCTAGAAGGTTCATTTCGGATGGTTCGAGGAGTGTGAGTCAAGCTATGGGAAGCTATAAGGATTCCTCACTTCGGCTCTTATTTTGATCTTCATGTTGAGGGTGATGGATTAACCATATATTATGATTCTTCTATTGTCACGACCCAATTTCTCAGGTCATGATGGCGCCGGCAAGTACTTAAGCAAACTAGTAGTCTCGAACGGCTAGTAATGGACTTCATGTTAATATAAAGAAAAGAATAGGGAGAATGAAATAAAGACCAATACACAATACAATCATAAAACCAGGTGTTATCAATACAAGAGCTTCTAATATATAAAGAGTACAAAAATGAAGTGTCAAAGAAAGATACTCTGATACAACTTATCTTTGAATACAACATATAGACTAGTCTAATACATAGATGAGAGATAAGTAATACTCTGAACGTTAGAATCTTTCTTTATGTCTCTAATCAATGTTTGCTTTGCATGATGCATACATCAATAGAGATAACATGTACTATGATCTGCAGGCTGCAGAAGTGTTGTATGAGTATAAAATGAGTGCTAGTCAATAGGCAATTGCCAATTGATCTCCAAAGATAAAGTAGATATATATAGCACATAAATAGAATTTAAACTGCACCAATGAATCTAGAACTCACATAACAGGTCAATGAGAATAATAAGGGACAACTTTCCTATTCAAGTCAAAGAGTCAAACATAATAAAACTAAGTATCAGGATGAACTATACTATTCCATCCATAATAAATAGACCTTAAACTATACCGTATATCCCAACTTGATCTCTGAATGAAGAGTGAAGAAGATATATATATATATATAGCAATATACAAGGACAAGAAACAAAATATAATATGAACAAACAAAGGAAGGGATATACGGTAGTTCCATAACTTCATATATATATATATATACATACATATAAACATAAGGTCATCTCAAAGAATAACCAAGATCATCATATCATCATTCTAGGACCTCATTATAATATTACCAGGATTTAATACTATCGTACTCAGAATTTATAATCCACATAGGATGAAATGAAATAATTGGGCATACTGTACCATCATAAGATATAAGAGGTCGCAGACATACCTAAGATCTTGATACCGAATCAAGGACAAATTAGTCAAAAGCCAGCCAAAATAATGATCATAAAAATGGTAATAACAATATCAATAACAACGTGAATAATCGGCAACTCTGGACCACCAAATACATAGCGGAGCCTATGTGTACCCACACTGCCACAAATTTGGAAGTTTCAATCAACATACAATAAGACAAGGCATACTCTTTACCCATATATATGCAACCATCCCATATCGGCTGATAGGCATAGGTGCATACCAGTGATCAGTAATGTGCAAGCAGGAATGAATGCAAGTACACAATCAATATCACAATCTAATCAACATAACCATCTCTATCGTAATATCGTCATCATGACCAGCATAAGAGTAATCAACCTCTACGCTTTTTGGGTATCAAAACATCATCACAGTATTATCTAGCTTTGTCGAATATACATATCACCATCAGAATATCCTCTTGCCTTGATGGGTGTCAATATATCATCATCACAATATCCTTCAACCTTGTCGGGTATCAATATCGTCATCACAATATCCTCCAGCCTTGAAGGGTATCAATAAATAATCATCACAAAATCCTTTAGCCTTAACGGGAACCAATATATTATCATCACAATATCCTTTGGCCTTGTCGGGTATCAATATCATCATAAACACCAATACACATATACTTATATACATATAATAGGTGCACTGGCTCAAGACGTGGAAACACAGGGTAAATTTACAAGCCTATTTCTATACTCAAAATCATAATCATAACATTATAAAACATTTCACTTGCCAATACTTCTTATCTATTCGATATTTGAGAACAAACACTTATTATCATTCAACCACAAGTTTGCTACTCTTCACATGACCACTAATTATTAGCCTAAACATTATCCTTCACATAATCCCTACTCATTGGATACCAACAAGTTGTTGTATAGAAAGCATTCAATTCCCTGTATCTAGTAAAGATTCATTACTAGATGATAATCTCTATTTATCCACTAGACAACATTATCAACTTACTATCCTATATCCGTTAATCATTTCTAGATAGCACATTACAATTTATCAACTAACCATCTTTATATACCTAACCCCATTCATTAATTAACCACCTCTTACTAACTAACCCTTGTTTATCAACTATTTATTAATTATTAACTACTCGTCTCTTATCATAAACATCTCTTACTATCGAGAGTTATTAATACATAACTCCTTTCCTAGCAACTAATCAACATCGTGAACTTAGTCTTCAATACAAAATATTCTTCACCTATGCTAAACCCGACATCATCATTAGCCACGTATCAACCATAGTTAGCTACAGTATTTAAATAAAGCAAGGTTCATAAGCTTGAACAATAGATTCCTAACCATCAAGTTCTCTAGTAACCTATTAGACAACTAACTACCACATAGCTTAACCCATAAGTAGGAAGAATAATCATAAGATCGTATTCCATCTAGAATCACATCAATTACAGATATAATAATCATGAATGTACAAAATCTATGCATACCATCACCAGTATTCAAATCAATAAAATTACAAGTAACACACCGCATCCTCCTTCTTCCCATAATGGAGAAATGTGTATATAAACATAGATATGCATATTCATAAACTGAAATCGCATCCTATAAAAGGATAAACACTTCTCAGATAACCAATCATTATTATAACATGGCCGTTGGCCCAATAATATGCCCTGAATAATCTTAACATTATAATTACGAGTTTTGGCCTATTTACATATCCGAACGCATGTCGATAATCATATTTATAAGCCATAGAATATCTCTAATCATCTAGCATATACTAGAAATCTCAAAAATAGGATGCATTATATCAATAAGAATGTAATCACCTCTCACATAAGAGGCATCTCATATTGAGGAGACACAATATCAATACTCATGTATTCATCTAAAAGATTCTCATGCTAATAGTTCATAAAACATGACTTATGAGGAGTATCATATCTCTTAGACAATTGTCATATCTAAGAGGAATATCATCTCTATAGGTCCAATAATCATAACTAAAATGAGATAGCATCTCTATAGGCCCAACATCATATCTAAAAAAGAATGGCATCTCTATATGCCCAATATCATATCTAAGAAGAATTTCATCCATATAGGCCCAACATTATATGTTAGAGGAATAGCATCTCTAAGGTCCCAACATTATTTCTAAAAGGAAATATCATTTCTATGATCCAAATATCAAGTCTAAGTGGGAATAGCATCTCTATAGGTCAGACGTCATATCAAGAAGGAAGTAGTATCTATGTAGGCCAAAATATCATTATCTAAGGAAACTACATCATAGTTAAATAAGCCATGGAGTAACCTTACACTAAGGTTTACTAGTCTCAACAAGGTCCACAACACTTACACAAGACTTGTCCTAGCGGGCCGGACAATCCCGCTTCTAATCTTCAATTTTCATAATTAAGAAAACAATGCCCTAAACAAGGCTAAGGTGTCAAGTTCAACTTCTAGATTTTAAGTAATCCATAACCAATCCTAAGACATGATCTTCATCTACTAATATGGGAATTTAAGTCAACTCTACCCAAATCACTATTTCAATACTACCATACTAGTCCCATAAGATTAAAATATCCTAATCATCCTATCAAGGCTAAAACCACATTCCAAACCTAGCATCAAGTCGTATCCATGATACAAACTAATCTAAACTAGGGAGAAGGCAATAGGATTCTCAAGGGTTACAACCATACCATCTTAAGGGTACAAAACCATTATCTAATCCCCAAACATTAATAATTAAGGATAAGTGATTCTACGCAAGATCCAGCCTAACATCTACTTTCACACATAATATATATCACACATAATCTATGAAAAATTTAGACAGAAGCCTAATTCATAGTCGTACCGCAACACCTAACATCTTGCACCATATGCTCGACTTTGCTTCACAATCCCTAAAATGTAATCACACTAACAAAACCATAATCTACTCATCAATATAAGTCTAAGGATACCCATATTATACTATTATGCTATGGGTCCAAAAATGACCCAAAATCCAAAGTGGGTCCCACATATGGAAAATGAGTTTCTGAGACCAACCCTTTGTTCCACATGAACAAAGAATCATAACCCACAAGAAATAGGTAAATTTAAGCATACTTTGGACTAAAATCAAAACCTAAGCCTAATAAGGGTTTTGGGTCCAAACTAAGAAATTCAAGGGATTATTTTCTTAAATTTGATGATGATAGAGATAAAAGATGATAATTAAGCTCCGAAGTCGCCCATCATGACCAATTTGTGATTAGCAAACTAGATTAGGTTTTCTAGGTCTCAATGGAGAATGAAGATGGCCAATTCTCATTCAAAATGGGTATTTAAATGACCCTTCCCAAGCCCTCACCTAGGCAGATCATGCACCCATGATAGCCGCAATCGCTCTCCTTCTATAATTACAGTACTTTGCTGCACTATATGACAGCTGAAACCCAAAATTTGGTTCAAAGTTTCAGTCAATGCCTCGAGATGCATTTGGAATTCAATTTTTGCATAGAAAATATGTGAACACCGTAAATTCATCGTTTCGAAAGCATTGGCAAAGTCAAATTTTCAATTTGTAGTTGTTTAGACCAAATGTGGTCCTACAACTAAACTTTCAAATTTTCAACTTATCGATCAATAGGTCAAAGTGAGCTCAATTTCATTGGGACCCGAACCAAAGGTCTACCTATCCCAAAATTAATATCCTGAATCAGCTGGCACAATTGAAATTTGTATTCAAGATCGTTTCACTGATGTTTTTGCCAGGTGGTCATTTTGAACAAACGAAGACTACAAAATAGAAAATTGGTTATAAAAACAAAACAAACAACACGGTAATTAAAACACCTATACTAACAAGTTATAAATTATTTAGAGCAGCTATGGAGAAGCTCAACTAACCGAAATAAGCAAAAATAAGGAAAATAAACAGAAGGGCCATTTTATTATACACTACTCAAAGGACTTTCATCCCTGAAAGTGAATGGATAAAAAAAAATCTTGAAATCTTGAAGGGATGAGATACTGGGGCCCCATGCTCCAAGCATGAATTCCCAGATAACCTCAGCAAAGAGAATACACTTATAAGGGATTTTTCCGTAGGTATCCTTTTTTCAACCAGCACTGCCATTCTTCTTCTAATCTTTCAACACTCAACTTAACTACTAACAAACCTTGAACTGAACCAAGAATATTGATACACACATGTTTGAACCATATCACGATGATACCATCTCAATATCCGCATAAATCAACAAAGGCTTATTTGATCCATAAGCAACCAAAGTCATGAGTCACGCCACCAAATCCAAATACAAATATAACCTTCCTTTTCCATTTTGTACATGTTATCTACTCAATGCCAGGATGAAAATCACTTGAATCTCTCCCACATAGTCTCATCATACTGAATCTACCTCGAGTATATTACTCCCACTAAGTAAATCATCAAAAATTCCTAAAGAAAACTAAAACTCAAGGTCAAAACTAAAATAACCAATATTGGGACAAAACTCAAGGTCAAAACTAAAATAACCAATATTGGGACCATGGGCTATAATCTCAACGCTTTTTAATTATAATCCAATTGATATCGAGAAGATCGAATAGACAATCACGGAGTAGGTTCAACCAGCCTATAAATAAAATCTAAACAAAGACAAGTCTAATATAAAATTTGCATACAAGCTCAATAACACCAAGCTGAAATCTAAGTACCAAGGTTGAATTGCTTGATCTCAACTACCCAAACCGAACTTGAAAATGGGTAGGTATTAATGCTCCTGATCTATTACACCTCAAAATTGCCATCCCAAAATGTCAAATCAAAACATAGCAAATAGGCTATATTAATGTTAACTACCTCGAATCGATTCTAGTGTCCAAATCTAACATTTCTGAGAGAGCTCATACCAATCCACAGTCAAGACATATCTGATGAGAAAAAATAACAACAGGTATAATCGTCGACTTAAATGCTTGTAACCAAATCTATTTTATCTTGAGGTTATGTAAAATAGCCATAATATAATAATCATGAAAAAGAGTAAATCACTGGCTGAAAATGCAAATAACCAACTCTATATCCATAGGAGGGCATGAACTATCCAAATATGCTAAAAAAACTTCCCAAAGTTTAAAACTACTCAAGTAAATTCAAAAACTCTAAAGAGTCAGAGAAAGGCCATTTTACCCAATGACTAATCAATGTAACACTCCATCTTAATAAGGAATATATATAGGAGTATATCATAAAGGAAAAACAATCCACCAAACCTCATCATACTGTACAAACACTTAAATGGGGATTTCCTGAAGCAACCTAAGAACTACATCATCAAATAAGAAATACCAAACTTTCAAACTCCATGAGACAAAACTATATCAAAGTAAAATAGGAGTTTTTGATCCCCACACTTTTAATAGGGTAAATAATCCAAATAGAATGAACCAAACAAACCTATGAGATAAATCCACAACTTCTCAATATCAACATCAAAATTTCTATCAGAAAATGGACTAGCCACAAATAAAGAATACACCTCAAACTGGTCCATCTACCAAAGGGATATATCAAAAGGGATCACCATATTGAAAACCTTTGCAACATAGAAGGAAAGCCTAAGGATCTCAAAGTCAATAATAGGCAATTTAACTAAATCGCCAACTCTAGGGTCATAATAGAGGGATAAAAAGTCAACCTTCCTTTGATATATGAACACATCCCTTAGCTAACCTAATACAACTAACCAATAGGGAACACAGTCAATCTCGTCTCACTATAGGAAAGAAATCATCACATTGGGCTATATCTACTCAAGCAATCTATGAATATACAAAGAAACTGAAAGTTGAACTAGATAACACTAGTTTATATATCTATCCAACAAGAATAAATTACATCAAGTAATAATATCAAGCAATATAAATAGCCTCATGCAGTGGTAGCAATAGCAACAACAATATCAAAATCAATATATTGAACATGTAGTATCAAAATGAACATCAGTATCATGTACAATTCATGGGCCACAATAGGGCTAATATGTTAAGATAAATGACACTCGAACCCAAAAACTACAACCATTGGGGAAAACATCAATATAGATCTATGCCATCTACTATTAAAAAAAATCATAGAGTAGTAACTTAGTCATGAATTCATCAATAAGGCACATAATGACCGATATCAAATCATCAAGGCATATAATCATCAATGGGTATGAAAACCTCAATAAACATAATAAAAGATAAATTCGTAAAACAAAAGAACACTAATTGATGACATCCACAACCACATACCTAACGGGCATAGGGAAAAATAAATTTGAACGGGTCTAATTTGGACTGACTAACTGAATTATCAGATGATGTACCATGCACTACCTCTGACTGAATATGCCACAATATCATGAGGCTGATCTGAATCAGAGATACTCTCTAGCTAGCTGTCGGAATCTCTACAGTTGTGGAAAATCCTAAAGCATTAATGGAGAGAACACAAATTGAACCTTAAATGGCTGGCCAACTGACACTGAGGGAAATCAAAAAATTTCAGTCCATACCTTCAAAATCATAGCCTATCTTAAGAAATCTATGATGTTGGAGATTACATGCTAAATCTAGTTGATTATCTATCTCATACATGGGGCATCCTCTAAATAGTGTCTCATCATGAAACAACCAAACAAAGATCCTAGAATAATTTGAGGTACTACCCCAACTAATCCAAAAATGGTCTCCATGGCCCGAATAAACATACCACTCTCCACAAGTCTGATGGGGACCCTACCCACTCAGATCATCACGACTAATATAAGAACTAATCATAGTATGACATACGATATACGTAAAGATAATGGGATGCTGGTAAAGTTGAACCCTACTCGAAGGATCCGTACATTAAGATAAAATACCATTTGCACTATACTAATGCCATGCCTCTTGCCTCCATTTCCATAGGTCTCAATACTTGTGATCTCTATAGTCCTCTCATAATTAACATCTTGACAAATAAAAGATCCAACTTCTATTAAGTGCTCTGGCACCAAACAGAGTGACAATACAAACCCTTTAACACATTCGTGCACCAATATCTACCTTAGTAAGAAGAAGCATAGGAAAATACCTAGACCATATGAGAAATCCAACCTCGTACTTATCTTGGTGATGAACCATGATGAATACTAATAGACCCAACTATTGTATGAGAACTTCTTGATAAATCAAACATCAACCATGGCTTAGAGAGATCTACAACATAACTCAAATTCCAAATGCTGAACCTTAAAGGCTGAAGAAGTCCCAAACTCAATTGGTGCCAAATTTGGCCTAAATCTTTTTTGGTTGTTATTGAAGATCTTCAATATCCATCTCTAACTCTCCAGTTCCATGCTTTGCTAAAACTCTACAAACACGTGTTGAAGTGCTGCCGTATCTGTCGACAAGTTTACATTATCCTTCGTGGATAGAATTGAGTCAAAAAATTTATTAAAGGTTCATAGAAATACGCACAAATTATAAGGAGTCAAGAATAATTTTCTCTCAAATGTCCATATAGCCTTCCGAGGATAGGTTATGAACATCTTTACACCGATCCACCAGACACTACTAACACTTATCTATTATTCTAACATATTGATAAAACCTCGGCTTTGATTTAAATTTTTCATGAACTAATTTCTTATATCATGAAGGTGGCTACCAAACCCACTAGAAGGCAAGCAAACTCATAGTTCAAAATGGCTAGCAACAAACTACCTGTTAATATAAGGAAAAATGCAAAAAAATAAAATAAAGATCAATACCTAATAGAATCACATATCCTGGTGGTATAAGTACAAGACCATCTAATTTATCTAGACTACAAAATTGAAGTGTCAAGGAGAGATACCCTGATACAACTTATCTCCGAATACAACATAGAGACTAATCTAATACACAATAGAGAGATGAGTAATACTCTAAAAGTTAGGAGCTCACTTTAAGTCTATGATCCATGGATGCTCTGTACAATGCACACATCAACTGTGATAACCCATATTATGAGCTATAGGATGCAGAATTATAGTATGAGTACCAAATGAGTGGTAATAAATAGGCATCTACCAACTGAGCTCCAAAGATAAAGCAGATATATATAGAATATAAACAAAATGGAAAATACAACAAAGAGTCCAAAACACATATATTAAGATAATAAGAATAATAAGGAATAACTATCCCATTCAAGACCAAGAGTCTAACATAATAAAACTAAGGATGTATAAGGATAAACTATCCTATTCTAACCATAATATATGAATGAAGGGCAAAAGAAGATGTATATATAGATATATAGCAATATACAAGACCAATAAATAATATATGATATGTACTAATAAAGAAAGGGATAAACAGTAGTGCCATAACTTGATATATCTGTATATATATAAAAATATAAATATGAGGTCATCTCAAAGAATAACCTAGATCATCATATCCTTATTCTAGGACCTTATTATAATACTACCTAGATTTAATACTATCATACTCAGGGTTTATAATCCATATATCTAGACATGATATAATCATGCATAGTAGTACCATCATAAGATAGAAGTGGTCATAGACATTTCTCATATCTAGATAGTGGATCAATGACCAATCGGTCATAAGCTATCAATAATAATAATCATAACAATGATAATAACTATATTAATAACAGTGTAAATAACCGAATACTCTGGACAAACAAATACCTAGTCGAGCTTATGCCTACCCCCAGTGCCCCAAACTCAGAAGGTTTAATATATATACAATAACACAAGGCATACTCTTTGCCTATAATTATTCAAATATCCTATACCAGCTGATAGACATAGGTACTTACTTGTAACAGGCGATGCGCATATAGGAATGAATGCATGTACACAATGAATATCGCAATCTCATCATCATAAACACCTCCTTCATATTTATCATCTTCATAACACTTATTAGCATAATCAATATTCGGCTTTGCTAGGTATTAATAAATCATCCCTATATCCTTTGACCTTTTCGAGTATCAATATCAACATCATAATATTCTATGGCCTTATTGGGTATCACTGTATTATTATCATAATACCTTAAAGCCTTGTTGGGTATCAATATAATCATCATAATATCCTTTGGCCTTGCTGGCTATCTTTATATCATCATCACAATATTTTCTGGCCTTACCAAGAATCAATATCATCATTACAATATCCTCTGACCTTGTTGGGTATCAATATATAATCATCACAATATCCTCAAGCCCTGCCAGCTATCAATATATTATCATCATAATATCCTCTGGCCTTGTCGGGAATTAATATCATCATCAACTTCAATACACATATATTTGTGGACTTATAATAGGTTCACGGGCTGAAGATATGGGAAAGGAGGGTAAATATACAAGACTACTTATATACTCATAATCATAATTGTATCATCATAAATATCTCACTTGTCAATACTTCTTAACTATTCAATATTAGCAAACCAACACTTATTATCATTAAACCACTAGTTCGTTAGTCTTCACATAAACTCTAATTATTAGCCTATATATTATCTTTCACATAATCCATATTTGTGCGATACCAACTAGTCAATACCCAATATCTAGTCAAGATTCATTACTAGACCATTATCGCTATTTATCCACTGGACAACATTTGCAACAAACAATCCAATATCCATTAATCATTACTAGATAACACATTACCATTTCTCAACTAAATATCTTAATTTAACTAACACCATTTATTAATTAACTATCTCTTACAAACTAACCTTTATTTATCAACCATTTATTAATTATTAACTAGTCGCCTCTTATTACTAATATCTCTTACTTTCTAGCCTCATTAAGACACAATTCCTTGCTTAACTAATTGACATCATGAACTTATTCATCAATATCATCTATTTTTCACCTATGCTAAACCCTACATTATCATTAGCCTTATATCAACCATCTCTAGCTACCATATTTCAACTAAGCAATATTCATTAATTTGAATAGTAAATTCCTAACCAACAAGTGCGATAGTCACCTAATTAACAACTAGCTACTGCATAGCTTAACCTTAAAGTAGGAAGAATAGTCATAAGATCATATTCCATCTAGACTCACATAAATTAATGATATAATTATCTTCAATATACCAAATCAATGCATGCCATCACAAGTATTCAAGTGAATAAAGTCGCAAGCAATATATCATATCTTTCTCAATCCCATATCGGAGAGATGTGTATATAAACATATATATGCATATTAATATACTAAAATCACATCCTTTAAAAGGATAAACAATTCTCAAATATCCAATCATTATTATAATATTTCCCTTAGCCTTATAATATATCTAGAATAATCACAACATCATAATCATGGACCTCAGCCAATATACATATCTGGATGCATATCGATAATCAGATGTATAAGTCGTGTTATATCTTTAATCATCTTACATATAGGTATCATTTCTTAAATTGAAGGCATAGTATCAATAAGCATGTAATCATCTCTAACATAGAAGGCATCTCATATATTGCAGACATAATATCAATAACCATGTATTCATCTAATAGATATCATGTGTCACTACATCATACAACATGGCTTATGAGGAGTATCACCTCTATCATCCAATTGTCATATCTATGAGGAATATCATCTCTATAAGTCCAATAATTATAATTAAAAAGAGAATCATATATATAGGCCTGACATTGAATTTAACAAGGAATAGCATCTTTATAGGCCCAACAACATATCTAAGAGAAATAGCATCTCTTTACGCCCAACATCATATCTTAGAGGAATAGTATCTGAAATGTTACGAAGAGGAAATATTATTTCTATGAGCCAAATATCATGTCTAAGAGGAAATAATATCTTTCTAAGTCAGAAATCATGTCAAAAAAGAAGTAGTATATCTATAGGCATATATATAATAAATACATCTCATAATAAATGCATCATTATTAAATAAGCCATGGAGTAACCTTATACTAAGATTTACTCGTCTCAACCATGCCTAACATCCATCACTAGGTCCATAAGGCTAACATAATACTATGCCTAAGTGGGCTAGACAATCCCACTTTTAATCATCAATTTCCATATTTAGACAAACTATTCCCCAAACTAGGCTAAGGTATCTAGTTCAACTTCTAAATATTAAGTAATACATAACTAATCCTAATAAAGGAACTTTGTCTAGGAACAAGGGAATTTAACTGAACTCCACCCAAATCATGATTTCAATACTACCACACTAGCTCAATAAGATTACAGTATGCTAATCATACTTCTAACGCTAAAATCATATCCCAAACCTAGTATTCTATTGTATCTATTATATAAACTAATCTAAACTAGGTAGAAGGAAATAGGATTCCCAAGGGTTAAAAACATACCATCTTATGAGTCCAACACCCTCATCTATTCCCAAACATCAATAATAAAGGATATGTTATTCTACACATAATCAAGCTCAACATCTACCTTCACACACAATATATAACACACATCATCTATGAAGAAAAGCATACAAAAGCCTATCTCGAAGGAAAACTGCAAAACTTCACATCGTGTACCATATGCTTGACTTTGCTTCACAATCTCCAAAATTCCATAACACTAACAAAACCATAATATACTCATCAATAAATGTCTAATAATACCTATATTACACTATTGTTCTTCAATTACAAAAATAACACAAAAACCCCAAGTGGCTCCACATACAGAAAATGAGTTTTAAAGACAAACTCATTATTCATGCTTGGACAGGGAATCATAAAATTAATAAATGCATGAAAATCAAGCATACTTTTGGCTAAAATCAATCCCTAAGCTAAATTTTGGATTTAGGTCCAAACTAGGAAATTCAAGAATGAATTAAAGGGATTCTTACCATAAATTTGATGATAATAACTATAAAAGATGATAATTAAGCTCCCAATCACCCACCAAAACTAATTTATATTTTGAACACCATATTATTGTTTCTAGGTCTCAATAGGGAAGAAAGATGACAAATTCTCATCCAAAATGAATATTTAAATAACACTTCCCAAAACCTCAGCCAGGGAGATCGCTCACCCATACTAGCCAAAATCACCGGTCTTCTTCTACGATCACGGTACTTTGCTGCACTATATGACAGTTGAAACGTGGAATATGATTCCAAGTTTTGGACAATGCCTTGAGATGCATCCGGAATCTAATTTTTGCATACAAAATATGTAAATGTACAAAATTTGATATTCCAAAATTCTCGCCTAATTATGGACTCTATGGTTGTTAAAAGACTCTATAGGGGGTATGTGACATCTATTTGTGGTATATATACTCTTGTTGACTTTATTGAGTTAGACATGGTTGATTTTTTTGTCATCTTGGGAATGTATTGGTTACAAACTTATTATACTACCTTAGATTATTGAATCAGTAGGGTCATATATAAATTTCCTAAAGAATCTGTCATTGTATGGGAAGGTGGTTCCTTAGTGCCTAAGAGAAGTCTTATTTCTTAGTTTAAGCCTCGAAGGTTGACTTTGAAGTGGTGCTTGTATCATTTGGTCCAAATTAAAGATTCCAACTTGGAAGAGCCATCTCTAGAATCCGTTCCCATGGTAAATAAGATTCTTGATGATCTCCCCGGTGTTCCTCCTGAGAAGGAAATTGATTTTAGGATTGATATTGTTCTGTACACTCATCCAATCTCTATTCCTCTCTATAAAATAGCTTTGGCAGATTTCAAAGAACATAAGGTACAATTGAAAGATCTCATAGATAAAGGTTTCATTTGACCTAGTGTGTCTCCTTTGGTTTTTTCCTTGTTGTTCGTGCGAAAGAAGGATGGTTCCCTTTATATGTGCATTTACTATCGTTAGCTGAACAAAATGACCATAAAGAATATATATATTCTTTCTCAAATCAATGATTTGTTTGATCAACTACAGGGTGCGATGAATT
Organism: Capsicum annuum; assembly: GCF_002878395.1. Taxonomy (NCBI): domain Eukaryota; kingdom Viridiplantae; phylum Streptophyta; class Magnoliopsida; order Solanales; family Solanaceae; genus Capsicum; species Capsicum annuum. The sequence continues at coordinate 116,015 of NW_025852119.1, read as the reverse complement.
TCTCAAATATTAATCTTAGATCGGGTTATCATCAACTTAAAATTAAGGATGTAGATATCCCTAAGACTACATTTTAAACCCGATATACTCACTATAATTTTTTGGTTATGTCTTTTAGGTTGACCAATGCCTGAACGACATTCATTAATTTGACGAATATGGTCTTCCATCCGTTCTTTGACATGTTTATCATTGACTACATTGATGATATCTTATTTTATTCTTAGAGTGACGTGGATAATGTAGATCATCTTTGTACCGTGTTAAAAACTTTGAGAGATCATCATTTGTATGCCATGTTTTCCAAGTGTGGGTTTTGGTTGAAAGCCGTAGCTTTTCTTGGTTATGTTATCTTTATTGAAGAGATCATGCTGGATCCTCAAATGATTGCGGTGGTTAAGAAGTGGCCTAGACCTAAAACTCCAACTGATATTCAGAGATTCTTGGGTCTAGATGGATATTAAAGAAGTTTAGTAGAGAGTTTTTTGACTATAGTTTCCCCGTTGACCATATTGACCAAGTAGAAAGTCAAGTTCATGTGCTCTGATATGTGTGAGGTTACTTTTAAAGAGATGAAAGATAAATTAACTTTAGCTCCAGTGTTGACCTTGCCTGAGTGTAGTGATGGTTTTATGGTTATTGTGATTATTCTAGAGTCATTCTTGGTGTATTGTAGATGCAATATGGTAGGGTGGTAGTCTATGCTTCTAGGAAATTAAAAGTTCATGAAAAGAACTAACTCACCCATGATCTAGAATTATTAGCAGTAGTCTTTGCTTTGAAAATTTGGTGGCATTATCTTTATGGTGTTTATGTTGATATATTTTTTGATCATAAGAGAATTCATTATGTGTTAACTCAAAAGGAGTTGAATCTTTGACAAAAAAGGTTGCTTGAGCTATTAAAAGACTATGATATGAGTCTTTATTACCATCTTGGTAATGCAAATGTGGTTGTTGATGCTATTTATAGATTGTGTATGGGATATTTGGCCCATATAAAATATGTATTGGTGGGAATTAGTTAAAGACATTCATCGATTGGCTAATCTTAGGGTTGACCTTACAGACTTCGACGATGGTGGTGTGTTTGTGCTCTTGTATCTGAATCGTCTCGTATTGTTAAGATAAAGAAAAAGAAAGTCTTGGACGCCGAATTGATAAAGACCAAGAGTAATATGGGTCAACACAAAGCCACAGACTATTTAATTTGTGGTGATGGTACCTTTATTTAACAAGTTAGGCTATGTGTTCTCAACTTTAATGGATTGAGGGAAAGGGTCTTGGCCGAGGCTTATGAAGCCCATTGTGCTATTCATCCCAGTTTGACTAAGATGTATCATGATCTTAGAGAATTCTATTGGTGGAATAATATAAAGTGTGATGTTTCTAGCCATGTGGCTAAGTATATGGTATGCTAACAAGTAAAGGTTGAGCACTTGAGGCCCGGTGGCCTATACCAAGAGATTATACTACATGAGTTAAAATAGGAGTCGATTAATATGGATTTTTTACAACTAAACTTAGGTCTCATAATCAATATAATTCTATTTGGCTCATTGTTGATAGAATTACCAATTCCATCCATTTCTTTCCTGTGAGGACAAATTTCTCAATGAAAGATTATGCTAAGTTATTTCTTTTGGTGATCGTAACGTTTCACGGTGCTTTGATGTCTATTATATTATTGTTCTCTATTTTTATCCCACTTTTGGATATTGTTCCAAAATGGTTTAGGTAATAGAGTCTGACTTAGTACCACTTTTTACCCACAAATAGATGGTTAAGATGAGAGAACTATCCTAACGTTGGAGGATATGTTGCGGGCTTGTTTAATCGATTATGGTGGTAGGTGTTCTGACCACTTTCCTTAGATTGAGTTCTCCTATAATAATTGTTACCACTCTATTATTGGCATGGCTCCTTTCAAAGCATTGTATGGTAGGAAATGTCGATTTCCTTTTAGGTATTACGAAGTTGGCGAGGGTAAGTTTCTTGGGCTTGATTTAGTTCCACAAGCCTTAGAGAAGGTGAAGGTGATTCTTGATAGATTGAAAACCTCTCAAAGATGCTAAAATTCCTATGCAGATGTGAGGCATAGTTACCTAGAGTTAAATATGGGAGATTGGGTATTCCTGAGAGTGTCTTCCATGAAGGGAGTGGTGTGGTTTGGTAAAAAGGGGAAGCTTAGTTCTCGATATATTTGTCCTTACTTAATTATGATGAAGGTTGGCAATGTTACCTATGAGTTGGAGTTTCTTTCTAGTATGATCTCCATTCACCCAGTTTTCCATGTATATGTTTTGCAAAAATGTGTGGTTGATCCTTACGTGGTTGTTCCCTCGAAAGATATTGCTATTTCAGATTCTTTGTCCTATAAGGACATCCCGATGAGGATCTTGGATCAGCAAGTTCACTGGTTGTAAACGAAAGAAATAGCTTTGGTGTAGGTTCTATGGAGGATCCAAAAGCCCGATCAAGCTACTTGGGAGGTGGAAGTGGACATAAAGTCCAACTACTGGCATTTATTTCCTATTTCAAAATCTTGTGATGGAGGTATATTTTTCTCTCCTTACTTTGATATATGTCTTTGATAGACAATGGAGTAAAGTATCCAATGATTGAGATTGGTTTGTGTCTTTGTTAGACAATGGATTAAAGTTCCCACTATGTGAAATGATTGGTGTCTTGTAAGACCATTGAACAAAGTTCCTAATACAATGAAATGAGGTGTGAGTTGTTATGATGGGTTAGGTCTCTAACACTTTGAATTGATTCATATTCTTGATAAATATTGGAGTAAAGTCTCCAAATTCCCTTAGTTGCTCGATATCCTTGATGAGTTGATGGGTTGGAGTTTTGAAGTTACGAAATGAGTAATTGTTGGATAAATAATGAGTTGAAGCCTCAAGACAAGTGAAGAGAAATGGTTGATTGATCATGATCATAATATGTGTTGCGTTGTATCATTGTTGTGTGCTTGTTCTAATTCTTGTAATGGCTGGTTTGATGCACGTTGATATGTTAAATTGTTTTAATGCTTACCTTACTAATCATTCGCAGACGAATCATCCTATGTGGGGGAGAATGAAACGCTCGGGAATGTGACCTTGCAAAATTTTTTGTTTGATGGAAATGATCGTGATATGTGTGTTGTGTTGTATCCTTTTTGTGTGTTGTTTCCAACTTATTTAAAGTTTTCTTGGGTGCATATTGGAGTGTTAAATTTTATCTATACTTACATATAAAAGTGGAAGAGAGTTGAAGCACTTAGACATGAACCCTTGAAGAAGAAAACAACCTCTTTCATGTCTTTGGAGTTGATACAGTTGGTCGTATTTGAGTTGTACCTTAGGTCATGAATCATACCCACCATGACCTTCCCATTTGTATCCTAGGCAGTAAGTTAGGTTAATATACTGTCATCCATACAACAAGGTCATCCCTTGGTAGTAACCATGCTTACGAGTCGTAAATTACTCAATCATATATAGGGAAACCTAACCTAGAAGTTGATTGTTTTGCTCACGAGTTGAACTTACGACTTAGGGGGTCAGTCGTGTGTGTCTTCTAGATTGTAACCAAGGAACATTTTGTCATTTTCCATGCCTAAAATCAGAATTCTTTGACCTATATAAGTCTTGGTAGACTCCCAAGTTTTCATTTGATAGACTTAAACATCCTAAATACTCCAAAGGCTCTTTGAAACAAAATTAGAGGCTAGGGTTTGAAGGTGTTCATCTTGGGGAAAGAAAGAAAAGTAAAGATTATAGGTGATTCATGTTGTATGAGGCATGTATCTCTTCTCTTCTTTAATTAACTCTAAACCCATGTATTTCACACTTGAATTAGTAAGTGTACATGGTGGTTTTGAATCAAATGAAAAGGGTTTTAACACCTAATAATGAATGATGATGTTGCTTGTATATACTTGTCTTGATACTTATATTTGATGGTAGATTGAATATGTGAGTGCTTTTTATATGTCTTTTAACATGAGGGTCTTGAGTAAGCCTAGTGTTAATGATTTCTACCATGAAAATGACCTTGTCATAACTATGCACAAAAGATGTTTCTGAAAATATCTAAGTTAATTGTCTAGTCAATTGTTGATGATGTGTTGAACAAGGAAAATGGCCCAATGATTATAAATATTTGATAAATTTTATGATAACAGTATGGTGAGCCATGTAATGTGTAATTGATGATCATATTGAGCTAGCAGGTAATAGGAGGGTGAAGTCCCTTAATATAATATGAAGATGAACTTGAATGGTGCAATGAACTAAAGTGTGGCATAAGAAAGCTATTGAAATGTGAATGTCTTGTGAAGGTCTTGAGGAACATAAAATAAATTGTGTGAATAATTTAATGAAGGCATTGGCTTATAGAAATGGCTGAGAAATAAAGTCTCCCATGATGACTTTGAGGTCTTGTATAGTGTTGAAATTGGCTAAATGGCTAGTCCCTAAATGTTGTATTAAATGATTATTGATGAATATAGTAGAGGGTAAAGTCCCAAATATTTACAAATGGTGGTTTTGATGGATTGAGGGTAAAGTCTTATTTCCATGTATAGCTTGGAGTTAAAGTCCCTCGCCCGATAATAATGCAAGGTAAAGTCTGTTGCTTAAAAATTGCTCTTGAGGTCAAAGCACCTTCCCTCACTAAGAGGTTTGTGGTAAAGTAAACCTAAGTCTTGTGGTAAAGTCCACTTATAGCTTGTGGTAAAGTCAACTTATGGCTTCTGTTAAATTCCACCTATGGATTGTGGTAAAGTCCACCTGTGTGTGTTGCTAAAGTCCCTTATTTGAATGGCCTAAGTGATTGGGTAAGTTACCTTATTGAGTTATGGAGTGTTAGGATAAATTCCATAGTATATTGAATATCTGTACATGGGGGATGTCCCCGGTCTAATTATAATATTAAAGTGGCTAAGGTCCTTGGTGTATTAAACATGATGAATCTATAAGCATTGGAGGTGGTAGACCTCTACTTTACGTATAATGAATGAATGCTTAACAATGTTAATGAACGTTGATATCTTGGTTCAGATATGGTATATGTATATGTATGGATAAGTGTATAAATGTGATGAAATGAGATTTGTTGATTTGTTATTGATTGATGATATTTTCATATAACTTATCCTTGAGTTACATGCTTGCGTTCCAACTGCTAACCATTTCCGAATGCTGCGTCCCCACACGACGTTAGTGCTGGAGCATCTTCTTCTTTTCCCATGCAGTCATTAGACGATCAAGTGGTTCGTTCATTTACTTGAACAGGCGTGATTCTTTACTTATGAAAGATCTTCATCTCTTAGTCCTTATCTTTAGGCTTACTCTCTTTAAGACTTTATTTGTCTATAGTCGGTGGCGTGTGCCGACACAAACATTTATTGACTTTGTTGTTGGATAGAGGTATTGTGAACAACTACGAACTTAGGCATAGTTATTATTATCATGATGAATCTAATGTCGACTTATTATATTAATTCAGCTACCAGAGGTGGAGTTCTTTTAACTCCTATAGTATAATGAGATGTTTGGAATGGGTTATCATGGCGACATCTTGTTCATCTGAGCTTTAGGTGCCCATACGACATGGATTAGGGTTTAGGCCGTGTCAAATGTAGCTTCCCTAAGTGATTTATGATTTGTTAGAGCTGACAATTCAGTTACTGAGCAGTTTGTATGGTTTTTAGGGCCAGTTCCCTATATTGAACTCTTAATTGTTTAGAACTTTTTACTACATGAAAACATTGTCATGGAACTTCATTTGTTATTTTTGACAGTTCCAACAACTCCAAAACATTGATTTTTGACTAGGTGGACCCGTGGTCCGGGTCCCAAGGCTCTGAACGCATTTTAAGATATTTGCTGAAAGTTACGAAAAATGAAACATGGGTGTGGGGCTTACTTTATAATGAAACAACCTCTAATGGAAATTTCGACTGTGCCATTAAGTCAAGAACGTCGAACTTGATAGGGCAGCATAGTTCATTTGCGTATATAGGATTCCAAATGAATCCTGGGGAGTTGATGGTGACTCTAAATCATTTCAAGTCTCAACTAGTGCTGGTGGATCGCTTAAGCACCCATTGAGCTGCTAAACTAAAGGATGCTAAAGCATCCAACTGGTCACTTAATAAACCTGTCTTGCTCAGCCGGTATCTCTTAAGTAATATGTTTGGCACTTAAGCGATGGCTGCTTAAGAGGCCAAAGATCACTTAACCGATAATGTGCAGACTTGGCAAGTGCCTTTAAAGCAATACTTGATCGCTTTAGCCACTATCTCTTAAGCGGCTAAATGTCTGCTTAAGCAATACCTCCAGACTCAGGAACACTATAAGTTCCCTACTTAGCCCATTTTAATAAATTTTTCATCTGTTTATAAGAATGTAGAACATCAAAACCTTTTGAAAGCTTGGGGGAACCATTAGTGTGTGATTTTGCACTGTTGAAAAGTTCGAGTAATGTATTTCTTCTCCAAATTCGTGGTAAGATTCCATCAATTTCATCATTTATATCCTTTTTTTAAATTTTTTTCAAAATCACTAGAATATGGGTTGGTTTATTGTATCACTATTCGAGATTGGATTTCACCCATTTGTAAGGGTAAATCTTTCTTGAGCACAGAGGGACGTATTGTTGGTTTAGAAAGTGTGATTCCACAAGTGGGAGCTCAATGCGATTTTTTACTTAATTTGGGACCCAAAGCACAAAAGTGAATTATGGGTATTTTTGTTATCATTTTTAAAGGGAATATTATTATTTTTATAGCATGGCATCTTTTGAAAGATTATCAAAAAGGGGAATCATCAGTTTAGTAGATTCTTCAATCTTTTCTTTAGCTTCTAGGTAGGCTAGGTTTACCTTCTTCATATAATGAGATAATCATTGTATGATTAAGATATTATTCTAGACATGGGATGTCATTTAGGTGTTGGAGGTATGATTGGTATAATTAGTATTCTTTGGACTGTTTAGCCTATGAACGAACCATAATTTAGGCAAAATTGACTTAAGTGCTTATGCTTTAGGCATAATTGCTATCATAGTGCTAATTGTGGCATATTTAACATATAGAAGTGAATTTTGATACCTTAGACTAGTACAGGGTAGAATTTACCATAGAACAGATTTCTAGGATTAGAAGTGGGCCCTTCCATCCCATCTTAGGGAAAGATTTGGGTTAGCACTTATACTTCTATACACATGCTTTACTCTTTGAAAATCTTATTTTGGAGTCTGAGGTGATTAGATACATGATGTTTATGTTATTTTGGAAATTTGGAGTTCGTGCTAATTTTGGACAAAACTGATAGTTTATTGATATTGAGTTTTGGTTCATGGATGGCAACTATTCGTCATGTTCACGATATGAGTTTCGATTCAAGTTAGCAAAATGATGATGATGATATTGAGGTTTGGTTCGTGACCAACATTTATAGTTATTTATTATTTGGTATGGTATGGATGCACTCATGGTTAGACCTTGATATTTGATAATCTATGGAACTTCGGTTATTTAATTTTCTTTAATTTCACCTATGGGCTTATGAGGGCCCGAATAAGGTTATTCACTTCTGCACACATACTTTCTTATGGGGGCCAGTCTCATAGGATAAATCATATTTTGTCTTACATTATATTTGTTCTGATTATTTAATTAAAGTGTTGGGGCTTATTTCTACTTTTCCCTTTTACCTTAACATAACTTAGTTTTCTTGCATCATTATTTTATTTATATCATGATTTAACTGAGTCATCCTATGATCCCTACTGAGTACACATATTTTGGTACGCATACTACACTTTTGTACCTTTTTGGTGTAGATCCAACTATTACTGGCCACTATCAACGTGATGATCTTGTTAAGAGGATTTCTGATATAGGGTGAGCGCTCATAGTTAGATTAGCACCTTTTACTTCTATTTTCTATGTCTAGTCTTTCATTATTTGATATGAATTTTTATTTTATTATTTCAATAATCATGTTTCTTTTGAGTTTGCTCTTGTACTGAAACTACTAGGTCACGGGATGGTTATTGATGGTTTACCTATCTTTTAGGCTATCTTTATTGCCGTATTATTTTATAAGTATTAAATTGTTGATTTCGGCTTTTATTCCATAGTATAAAATTAAGTTCTACATAGTGGTAGTCCGACCGACTATGTTGTACGGAGCAGAGTGTTGTCCTATTAAGAACTCTCACATCATAAATTTGAAGGTTAGGGATATGAGAATGTTGAGATGGATGTGTGGAATTATTAGGATAAATAGGGTTATAAATAAGATTATTTGTGAGAAGGTTGGTGTGGCTTTAATATAGGATAATATGTAGGAAGTAAGGTTGAGATGGTTCGAACTTATGAAGATAAGTTTCTATGATGCCATAACATGGAGGTGTGAGAGATTGGATATGGATGGTTTAGGGTGGGGTAGAGTTAGGAAGATGAATTATTAGGTGGAGGTAATTAGCATGACATAGAGAAGTTATAGATTACGAAGAACATGACCATTAATAGGAAGGTGTGGAGGATGGGAATTAGGACAGAGGGCTAGGAAATACAAGTGACTCCTTACTAGTAGGGATGAGTGTTGTGTATGTCCTTTGTAGTTTCTTGTTAGTGTTATTTTGCTTATGATTGTGATTTTGGATATTTAGTTTACAGTAATACTCGGTGGGTGTTGTTTCTTTTACTATCGAGTGGTGCATTATCCTATTTTATTATTTGTTTTTATGTTTTTTGTTTATTGTACTTTTATTTGTCCTTAGTTGGGGGTCTATCAGAAGCATCCTCTCTACCTCATCGGAGTTAGTAGTATGGACTGCATACAATTCACCCTCCCCAAACCCAATTTGTGGAAATACACTTGGTATGTTGTTCTTCATGAAATATTTCAAAAGAAACCCTATATTCACATTGATGAAATATAAAAATTAATTATGATGCACAATATAAGCTAAGTAATTGTTATTTGAAATGTGGGAATGAAAAGTGTCTTTTAAATGTATGAAAATAAAAATGGTAATTATTTGTTAGATGCCCCAAATGAGGGTAGCGTGATAACACTTAAATACACCCTAGAAATGAATGGACGTGGTTTCTAGTAATATGTTTACCCAAATTATAGTCACAGTCAAATACATGATGAACAATGCTACTAGTGTAAGAAAATTAGGAATAAAATAACTCACAAATATTCAAACAGAGATATAAGTGTTCTGGCGGTCTCGAATATATAAAAATGAAAAAAATACGAGAAATTGATTCTATCAACAATCGAAATTATTTGAATCAAATGCTCATCATTAACCATGGTTTAGAAAGTAGCCTTGAAACCTAAAGTATCCACCACATCTTTCGACGGATTGATGAATATTTCTCAGATAAATTCCATCAAACATTAATGAAGTGATACATAATAATTTCAACCTACGCCTACACAAAGATTTTAATTTGTCTAGCAACAAACTACATTAGGTGGGTCATATGACCCAAATCATGCTAAATTAGTATTTCCCAAACTCAATTAGCTCTTTCAAGAATTAATCTAAGTAGATGGACAATTCCCACTCTAATCTCCTCTTTGAAGCTCATCTAAAGTAAAAATGGAAAAGCACAAGACTAATTTAGACAAGCGAAAGCCATTTAAAACTCAGGAAAATATCCAACTAATACAAAAGCATGAGATAAAATTAAAATCTAAATCCAAATCATTAATGTTGAATTATGTTTAAAAACAACATTCAAGGATGAATCTAACTACATCTAAATATTCAATACAAAGACATGGAATTAATCATAGCCTTAAATGTTAAGAAATATTCACTATAAAGATTCAATATCTTTAATACAGGGGTGTTGGATTATGAATCCTAGCCTCGAATATTTAGAAATATTCAAAGATATATATGGAATGGATTGGATACAATTTTACACTATTTGGGGTCAAACCTTGTATAACTCTAACTTTAACCTTGAAATCTACACTAATGGCCACTAAAGTGCTCAATTGTTTACTAAAGTAATCATGTTTAATTGTGCCACTACAGAAATCAAGAAGGATACTAAAGTAATTGTTACTGGGTTTACCTGACCGTTAATGCGGTCACATTGGTCGTTAAAGTGGCTTTGACTTGGTTGATCAGACCAGTAAAGTAGTCAAAGTGGGATTGACTTAGTTAGAATGGTCTACTAAAGTGCACCTCAGGCTGCTCAACGGTACCTGAGGGTAGTTTTTGATATTTATTTTTGGATCCATTTTTTTCTTATAATATCCACTTCTTTCCATCAAAACTCCTTTTCAACCAACAATACCTTAAATAAACACTATTAAATGATAATTAGCCTTATATTATAGGTTATTAACACTAAATTATATGATAAGAGATACAAATAAGTTCTGAAATCACCACTTATTATAACCCAAATGTAGATATAATAATAAAAATTAGATATCTAGATGGTTGTAATCTTTTTGAGATGAGGTGTTCAAAGCCAGGTCATCTATCCCATTGAGGAAGGAGAAATATGTCACATCCTTTTTGGTCAGCCTTGGAATTCTTTGTAAGGGATGCTTATTTGAATATTACCTACACCACCTTTCATATCCTCACTAGTATACAATCCCTAAAGAAGAGCTTTTATCTACCTCCGTTCAAATCATTACATAAGATCGGGATAGAACCACTTGATAAGTAGAGCATGAAGGATCCAATCCTGGTGAACGCCATTGAGTCCTCTCTAGATAGTCCTAAAAAGAAGTAAGGTTGGCCTCCTAACCCCTTACAGATATGGGAGCCTATATAGGAGGGGCGCTAGACTGCTCACCCCTACCAACCCCTCTATACTCACTTTTTTCTCCCATATTTCCTTTCTTCTTGCTTTATTTTCATGTACTCCTATTCCTAAGCAGGTTAAATGGAATCATATACTCCTCGAAGGTATCATGATACTTTTTAGGAATGTACACCCTCTTTCAGATCTTGGTGATCAAGGATGGTAAGAAATATCCTTCGATGACCTCTTCCATCTGGTAGACCACATCTAACATATTCCTACAAGGATGAAACCTCTGGGACACTAGATGCAGCCACAATAGGGCCTCTATTTAGAAGCACAAAACCACTGGGACACTAGATGCAACCACACTCTGGCCCTAATGTGAAATTAGCACTCGTAGTCCCTTTGAGATCAGACTATTTGACCCTCCTTTCCTAGCCCCACAATGATAAGATCCCAGCTTCCCACTTCAAGTTTAGCTCTTAATCTTTAGCCTCAAAAGAAACATTGGAAAGATTAGAGACTCCTAAGTTATCATTTATAGTGACATCATCCACAGAAAACTTTTTTTCCCAAATGTGGATGGGGGGGGGGGGGGTGTCATAAACCAATAAGCAATTGGGATGATTGTATAAAAATCTCAAACTAGGTCCATGCTTCACCTTCAAATAAATTTTGTCAATGTACCCTATCCATATCACACAGTTAGTCCTAGAGCTCGAGTGTTTCGTCCTCCATAACCTTCATTATAAAACCTTCTTTATAGAGTAAGACCTTACTAATTAATCCCTCTTCATAGAAATCATAACTTGCAGTGTCAGGAAATATTTGATAGCATTATTGTTGGGCCTTGAGAAATATTTAAACGTGAAAATTTTATAGCTTGAAATCATTCGAGTACCACGATACGGAATTTTTTTTTTTAAAAGGCAATCAAAAAAACCTTGAGAAGGATACTATTAGGTATCGCTGCATAATTTAATTAAACACTAAACTAATACCATTGTAGTATAACCTACCGCTATAGAAGTACAGGTATGCCAGAAAGTTACCACTTTTGTCCATCATCCCTAACCTCCCTACCTCTTTTCCCACTATGGATTTTTGACTTTTCTTTGTAATTTATAAAATATACAGTAGATCAAGATTGGTGAAGCTTGTATAAACTTATTTACACTAACATGGAAGTGTATAACACTTGATTTTACCCTAAAATCAGCCAAAATTGTTGGAGAAGATAACCCTTCACCCTTAACCCTACCATAGCCAAAATTCAGCATTAACTACATCAATATCACATCCAGGACACTATAGGAAAATTGTAGAGGTAACAAATCATAACACACTAATCACTTCATTCAAAAACATCATCAAACATAAAGTTCCAAAAGTTTCACCAAAAGCAAGCAAAAATTTTCCTATTCTATAAATTTTTTTATGATTCTACATTAACAAATATGTTACTAAAGAAGTAGGGACTATAAATTACCTTAAAATTAAAGCCATGAGGAAATTTCACAAAGGGTGTTTGATGTCAGAGTGAAAATTGGGGAATGAATTATTCCCCCCTATATAATTAGTTGTGAACCATTGCTATGGTAGATTAATGGTTGTAGGGGTAAACAACCGCTCCATTGATAAAACCTTTAGGTATCCATTCTATTTTGACTTTTCATGTGTCAAGGTATTGTGCGACCCCCAAAAACTTTTAAAGCACTTGGCACAAGAATATTTTTGCAATTCTTTCCATAGTTCTCATGAGTCAGGTAAATAAAAGCGAATCGATGCAAATGTTTGCCAATGTGTCAGTGTTGTTAGTACGTGGTTCTAATATTGAATCAAATAAAGGTAGGCCAATGTAAGCTATTGAAAAATTACAGTCATATTCCTTTTTAAACAATTTTAGATAGAATTTCCATGTAGTTATACGAAAGACTCTTTAATAATTACTCATGGTTATTTGGATATGAACGCTGGGTAAATTGGTATCTAATATAATGAACCAAGATGTCGTTATGTCTTACATAGCTCAAAAAATTTAGCAAAAATTAACATAATCTAAAGGGGATGGGAAATTATTTCATAGAATAAAATAGAGGACCAAAAGAAAATTGGGTTTATCAATATCCTACAATTCTCATAGTTGGTTAATCACAATAGTGGTAAAATAACCGCCATTAAGAAACTCAATAGTAACCATCTTTAAATGTTTTTAAAAATATCTTTTGTTTTAAACCTCATTAGTCGCCCCTTCCCCTCAAAAACACCCAGAACAAACCCCACTTCACTAGTTATTAGATTTTAAAGGTCTAGATTCATGAAGACAATTTTGATCCACACCTTGTAGGAACCTGACATGGGTGAACACTTAGAAATCACAGGTCAACTCTCTCCCCTCAATAGTTGCATGTTTTGTCTCCAATGTAGGTTATGGTTTATTTATAGTAACAATTAGAGTTGATCTAGATTGATATAACTTTCATAGTAAGGTTATAAGTTCTCATGCATTAGACATATATGAATGTTGTTTTGAAAGAATAAATTATAATTCATATTAATATTTAATAATGTCATTTATTAATATTATACCCCTTTGATGTGATATTTGACGTCTGGAATGGGTTTAATCTTGTGAGATTCTTAACTAGTTGAGTGAATATTGTTGTTCATAAGTATTGTGTGACATAATTATGGTAAAAAAAGGTAGGGGTATTAAGATAGGGTAGGGTGGGTGGTTATCTTAGTAAATGGGATATTTACATCATATAACTAGGAGGTTTAACAGAACATAAATGTGGAATATAGGGTTATCTTAGTCCAAAGTGTTTTAAGGAACTTATAAGTATAAACAAAGGGGTAGGACCATTTAAGAGACAACCTTGCAATAGTACGTGGCATGAAAGCTAGTTGATAAAAGTCATAGAATAATAAGAGCAACGTTAGTAAGATCAAGAATGAGTATCCTGACTCAAGTATCTAGTAATTAATGGGAGAGTTATATCAAAAACATGAATGAAAATTAAGCATAGCTAATATTTGTAATAGTACCTAAGTTGAACTATCATGGAATTGTAGGGGCATAATATAGCGATAATGTATTTTGTAGTGCACTATAATAGTTAATTCGTTAGAAAATTCGATCAAGAGTGGGTTAGGAGTAGGGGAAATCAGAATAATAAGCTAGTAAAAGATGAAAAGGTTTAGGTTAGAGTAGGTGTTAAAAGGAATAATATATAAGAAAATGTAAACAAAATGTTGGCCATAGAGACATTAACCATGTTGTATTAATAAATTCCTATCTTGGGATTAGAAACAAGAACTTTACTTGATGTTATGGTCTCTCCTTATTTGCTATTAATGTAATTTATTTCTAAACCTAGTTGGTTGATATGCCTTCCAGTATGTGTTGTTGTACTGATGATACACTTGCAATATCTCCAATTCAAGTTATATCCGTGGTGTAAGTCAGTTAGGGTTTTTATACGCTAAAGGTGATAACTCAACAACCTATGCCCTCTCTATTCTGAATGAATGTTACACCATGTATTCATTTGTTCCTTATCTAGTTCTATTTTACCTGTTTAGGCTAGATTCTAGTGATTCACTATTGATTATATTCTGAATTACTTTTAATTACTAAAATGTATTAAACTAGACTTATTATGAATGAGTTGACCAAATTTTGTTTTTCAAAAATTAATTATTTAAAATTCCACACTAAATGAAAAATTGCGTAGTAAGGGTTCTCCTATATGGAGTAGTTGCTATATAGGTGACTGCATGATTCATCGGTTGGGTCGTGCGATCATGAATTCTAAATTACCTAAAGAAACCACCATTATCAATTAATTATATTACCTAGTTCACTCGGGGGACCTACATATAATAAAAATAAGTAGTCTCGGTTCACTCAAAGAACCCATAAAATTAAGAAACACATAATCCCTATTTCACGTAAGGAAGCGTTATACTAGAATATCCTATGGATCTTATGTGTGCAACAACTATTCATGACCTAAATGGGATAAGATATGGTCCATATGCCTAATCTTACTCATCAATTGTCTACCAACCTTATATCGACCAATCCTGTAGAGATGTTAAAATATCTGCATTTTAAATAATGATAGATATCATAATAATATCACCACTATGATAACAAAACAATACTTGTAAAATATAACATTGTTTCATAAAAGTTCATTTCATATGATCAACACATAGGATATAAAACATTCATTCACTTTACTTGAGCATGCATTGTACAAACAATAATAACAATTAGTTGTTACACACAAATAATACAAATGGAGTTTCAAAAACATTAAACCCATCACCTACAGTTTACACATATGATATGTGGGGTATGAAAAACCTCCAAACATTTATCCTAATTGTCGATTCATTAGTGATTTTCCATTTCTCTGGTTACCACTGTTGATTCTTCTAAACCCAAAGTCATTAACCACCTATAGAAAGCATTTAATTAGGTTTAACCAAAATTTTTGGGACCACACTATTATTCAACACATAAGGATGAGCAATGACTAGGTAACAAATAATTTCATGATCAATTTCGATATCTCAACATAGTTGCAATTTCCTACCCAATTAATGAGCTTTTATCCATTTTATCCATCCAAAAACCATGCTTAAAGGATTAAGCATGCAATATATCATCAATATATGTCATGCTTATCCTCTATAACCTAAGTCTAAACTTCTCATTTAATCCTAGCATACCTAGATGCCAATCAACTGCGACAGAGTCATGAACATGATTTGTTACTCTATGAAGGTGAATGATGGTGGTTAATCTTGTGAAAACCCATTAGTTTAACCCATTTAATATGAAATCCATACTTACCATTACTACCAATCCATGAGGTATCACTAAGAGGGATTTTGAATAAACTTTGTCATTTCGAAATGGATAGGAAAATAGAGAATATAAAAGATCGTTTCAAAGGTTTCTAGTCTAGTCATCCTTCTATAGTGGGATGGCATCAACCCGACCCAAAATATCAATTTCTAAAACTTTTTTAGCTGGTCAACCCGTACTAATTTGGGATTTCATTTTTTAAATTTTTTTATAACCCATGTTCATAACGAAGTATCTTTTAATAAAATACTAGACATGTCATTACAACAGATATTAATTTACCCATTATTTTTCCTAAAGTATCATGTAAAAAAATGTTATGATTCTAGAGAGAAAATTAATTCCCATACTACAATGATGTATTTACGGACTAATGCGGAATGTTGAGAATTTGTTTGTTTGGAATACTAAAATTTTCAACCAAAATGTTTTTACTACCAAGCCTGTCAAGGAAAATCTACCTTCATACAAATAAAATGTGCATAATGAATGTATAACAATTCTCAAGAACCTAAGTTGTGTAGAGCTTCATCAATATAACAGAGTGAAAAGAACTCAAGACACAACTAGAAAAATTTATCCCTTCGAGGAACTAGATCTTACTGTATTAGGGATATTCTCATCTCCCCTCCCCACCTTGATTACTTTGCTTTAATAATTAGAATAAAGGTAATAATTGATACACTTCCTCTATTTACATTCTTCTACGTATTTATGCTTGTCTTATGCTTGATTCAAAGGAATAGAATGGATTGTAGTATAGTTTTCAAAATTTCAAAACTGGAGTTTATTTGGCAAAAAATTTGAATCATGGTTGCATACCTTAAATTCCCAACACTGTTATAGCATTTAGGATATAAAAATTATGGAGCTAATGGAAAAAAATAGTCTAGAAATACTATGTAATGTATATGTTTCTTTTTGATTGTTCTATGAATTTGGGGTATATTTTAGGTTTTATCATGTTCAAATTTTTCCATAACCTAATGTTAGCTCACCTTAGAAATACTAATTTCAAGTCAGAAAGAAGAACAACAAAACTTTTCACTAAGAGACGCCATTATTACATCTCTTGAGATTCTAGGGGCGATGGAGACGACTATAGTAGGCTTGTCTGACTATAGGAGGCTACAGACAACAACCTCTCAGTCAGGCCAAGGATTTTTTATTTTATTAAGATTTTCTTTGCTAAATATTCTATGGGTTCTATCTTGCATTCTTACCATGAATTGAATATCAAACAAACCTATGGATGAAAATCAAAAGAATAGCCTAGCCTATGAGATATTATCCAATGAATCTTGTCAGTATAGACTTTTAGTGTATAGGAGAATAGAGTTCTTCTATAAAGGGTCTTTTCATTGAGAGAGGTGGTGAATAAGGTACTTGAATTTTACGATCAGCTCTAGGAATTTTTTTGGGTCCCACTAGTCAAGGCTTTCCAATTTGGTGTATCAAGATGGGTTAGGGAGTTTTATGCTATACTATATATCATGATTTAGGATGACCCCAACCATAACTTTTATATAAGGGTAATGGATGTTGTTATAGACGTTCAAACTATAAATGAGGTACTTTGGTTGCCACTTGTCTCAATGAGTGGTACCTAGCTAAGTCTTAGGAGATGGATATAAGGTGGTTGTGTGGCACTCAAGTTGTGGAGAAGTTAAGTGACAAGGCCTACCAGCCTAAGACTGAGGGAATTACAATAAACTTCTTCTAATCGCCTTATAGGTAGTGGCAAAACCCAGTGTCCCAAAGTATTCATCCATCAGGCAAACCATCCAATGCGATCTACCCTTAGGCTCTAGTAGTAGACACTACTATTGACAAGACCCAAATAAAGGCCTGGCCGTGATGGGTATCTCAAGTCTTACATGGACAGGAGATCACCCCCTTCACCTAACAAACCCAAACACACACCACCCTAAAGTTAGTTGAATTCCAAACATATAAAAAAATAGCGTGCATTAGCTTAAAAAAATTTGAATGCATGTCCATGGCTAACCAGAGACAACAGATAAACGACCGACCTACATCACCCAATAACCATGGTTGTTCAAATAAATCCTTCTAAATAATGATCCAAAACTAAATATCAATAAAGTGTCAGGACATGCCCCTAATAATAGAGAAAAATAAGTCCAACACATTGGAGAAACAAAGCATGAAATATAGACTTTCTGATATGTTGAAGTTTAACAATACATTGTCAACTAACGAGCTTATCCTGAATCCTAACCATTGAGTAGGAGGAATAGAGGTGTGACAAATTCTTTTATCGCGTAGGGATACAACATTCAATGACAGGTAGCAGGGTGAAAGCTGGCATGTAACTTAGGGATAAGGATAACATAAATACATAATCAACAGTTTATCATCATTCAAACCATTGTAGATAATTAGATGCATATATATATATATTTATATATATATCACATGTCGGGATAGGGAACAAGTCTTCACATGGATTTTAAGAACTTTAACTTTGATTGTGTATATCAAACGTCAAAATATGTACCCATAGTCTATATGGGCCCTAAGTCTTACCCATGGTCGGGCCCTAGTGTGTGTAGCCGCACGAACTGGAGAATAATCTCACATATATATACATAAGGGACACGACCCTCCCATCATCTACTAAGGTTACTTAAGAACCCGATCACGTAATGATTTATAGGGGAATCAAACCTGCCTAATCATGAAATAATAATAATGAGGGGGACTTAAACCTCCCCGGTCACTTTGACCCCTGCGTCGGCAAACGTGGTTTCCAGTGTCAATATCCAGACCTCCACATTCATGAATCAGCTACACAAACCATATTATAGACCAATTAAAATACTTATCACCCAATCTCAATCGTGAGCCACATTTTGCATTAAGTCATACATTGTATGTATTGTAATACCAACTACACATGCAAGGTAACACTTCATGACAAAAAAACTTCCATTAACTTAGAGTAAACAACTCCCTTTATTCCTTAATACAACATGGGGGATCGCTGAATTCCTCATTAAATCATGCCATTGTGTTTCAAATATCTATTTTTATCATACAGTAGTTAAAGACTAGTTCAATTTAAAAATTCCTACCTTTCTTATAACTCAAAACCAATTTCACACTATGGGTTGGGTTCATAACCGTTTAAAAGCCACAAGTTTGGAAAAATCACAATACCCTAGTTCATTCACCTTACCCATGCCCCCAGAAGTTCAAAACAATATTTAAAGAAGGAATAATCATAATTAAACCATGGGAAAAAATTGTTCAACAATATACATTCAAAACTCACAACTCTTATTTTCAAAATTAAATAATTCCATGTGAACAACACTTCAATACATATGCTTTCACAAAATTAACAATGAGGGAATAGTGACATGCATATAATAGTAAGATGTACGAAGCAAAATCACCCTTGAAATCCCTAATTGATCAACCTCTTAAGAACCCTAAGTGTTCTTGACCTTGAGGAATTTAAGAGTGTTGAGAAGTTACCTTGATGTCTTTATGAAGGCTAATGATACCCTAAAGGGGTTATAATACATTGGTTTGAAGTTGGGTAAGGGATGAAAAGTTAAGAATGCCCTTAACTTAAAAGAGAAAAAAGGGTCTCCTTTGACTAAGAGTCAACTCTTGACTCGTAGCCACCCCTTATGAGTCTTGGTGATGATTCGTAAACAAGGACGTACCACTAAGGAACCCTACACTATTATCCTTACGACTCAATGGTACTACTCGTAATGGGACACCATGACTTGTATGATCTAGTCGTTGTAAACACATAATCCAAATTGGGACATACGCAAGACACCCTATGATTAAACATAAAAAATCATAACATATCCGTACAACCTTAGCGAGCCACTCATACTCAGATAAGAATTAAGCCAAAAACTTACTGCTTTTGTTAAGTCTTATCCAAATTAATCATTAGAATATCCTATTTCTTAAAGGGTGAGTCGTTACCAAGGCAGTGAGCTTGAAGTTGGAGAAATTTCCATAGGGCAAAATTCCTATAGTGTTTCCATTCTTCCCCACTTGGATCATACGTCCATAGATGATGGGACAAGGAATTTATTAGTATGAACTGACTCAACATACCTCTACTTTTATCTTTAAAAAGATAGAAAACAAAGATGCTAAGGAAATCACGCTTTCCTTTAACAAAGTCAAAAAAATTATGTTAGGGAATATACATACCTTGAGCATGATTATCTAGCTAGGAAAATAAGAATGGATACTTAAAATTCATTTCCTCTACAGCTTCCCAAGTTTTCTCTTCAACCTTGTTGTTCATCTATAAATTTTTTACCAAATCTATGTCCTTCATCCTCAACCAACAAACTTGCGAATCCAAAATTTCAATTGGGACTTCCGCATAAAATAGGGAATCTGAAATACCTACCACCTATAATGGAACATCCATTGAAGGATCACCCATGCACTTTATTAATATTAAAATAAGAAACATCAAATAAATAGAGCACATACTAGACGGCAACTCCAATTCATACGTAAAACTACCAACCCTTTTCACCACCAAGTATGACAAATATATTGGGGACTAATCTTCCCTTCTTACAAAAACACATCACTCCCATCATGGGAGATACCTTTAAGAACACTTAATCATACATACTAAACTCTGACTCCCTTTGTCTCACATCCGCATAAAACTTTTAGAGAATTTGGGTGACTTTAATCCTATCCCAAATCACCTTCATCTTCTATGTCGCTCGGTGAACAAAATCTGAGCAAAACATCTTAGCCTCACCAACTTCAAAGCACCTGATAGGAGACCTACACCTACAGCCATACAGGGAATTAGAAGAAGCCATAAATATATTAGGGTGGTAGCTTATATTTAATGTAAACTATATAATAGACAAAAGATAAACCAAAGTACCACCATAATCAGTCCCACAAGTGCTAAAGATTTCTTCCAGTGTATGAATAGTCCTTTCCATGTTCACATCCTTCATGGTTATTGTATAGTTTTAGGAGTAAGTTATATGTGTATTAAGGCTTCAAATAATCCCAGCTATCAAACAAATCAAAACATTCCTCACCAATCGAATTCTTGAGAAAGATATTGCCATAGTCAAATTCAAATGAGTATATCTCTCATTATACTTAGAATTTTTTAGATCATGACATATAAATAGATAAATAATTGAATTATCTTTCCAATGATACCAATTTTGCCTAAATCTGATATCGGAGCAAAGAGTTATTCCTATTTTTACTCCAACATGTCAGGATGAAAGCAGTGTGACGACATTCGTGGTAGCTTACCACACTTGTGATGACCTACCATAAAGGTAGTCAGCCTTAGGAAGAAACCAGCTCCTAAGTTACAATATTTGTGGTAGCTTATCGCATTTTTGATGCCCTATCATAAAGGTCGTCAACACTAGCTAGTATCCAGCTTATGTGTGATGATATTTTTGATGGCTTACCATATTTTTTATGCTACGTCACAAATGTCGTCATCCTTAGGCAGAATCCAGCTTTTGTATGATGTCATTTTTGACGGCGTACCATATTTTTGATGCCATGTCACAAATATCATCAGCCTTAGGCAGAATCCAGCTCCTATGTGACGATATTCATGGTAGCTTACAACATTTGTGACGCCCTACCACCATGGTCATAAGACTTAGGAAGAAATAATCAATTCCATCTTCTGTGTGGTGACATTTTTGATAGCTTACCCTATTTTTTATGCTTTGTAACAAATGTCGTTAGTTATTATTTTCAGCAGCTGGTAATTTATTTCATAAGGGTATTTTAGTCTTTTTCCTTCACTTTCCACGACTTATAACTATCAAGGAACATATTATTATCCATTCTCTTTAGTTATAAAATCTCAAAAAAATCTCTCTCATACACTTTCAACCACAAGATTAGGGTTCCACTCAAGATCATCTCCTCAGGAACAAGAGCATTCCTTCCCAAAGGGGTTAAACCTTAGTCTAGAAAAATCAAGGTCAAGCCTAAGTAATTCTTCAAGAACCTTCAGAAACATTAGATCTCTTTCACGATTCAATCACTAAGGTATGTGTAGTGTTCATCTATGGATCCAATTCATTCATAGAGCTCAAGAACCATGTTTTAAATATTATTTTGTAAACTTTTTATGGTGATATGAGTATGTACATGTTGATGATTGTTGTTTAAGTTTCAATATGA